>NW_003101650.1:371764-387085 GCF_000003855.2 Blastomyces gilchristii SLH14081 | reverse complement strand
TGCCATCAATGTTGCGTATTGACACATTATCGCTAAACCCTGCATACATACCAACAGCTACATTGGTGGCCGGGTTATTGGATTGGTGAGGTTGTATTCTAAAGAACTCGGCTGACGCTTGAGAAATACTAAGAACCGACGACTGAAGGTGATGTTTTAACTCATTGATTTCATAAATAAGATATGTGAAGATAATAAGATTTTCTGATTTCTGATAAAAATGAATCTCACAGAGAGACTCTATTTTCATGATATTAGAGACTGAGTGTTATTAAAAAGTATTACTTTAGTACATATATACTTACTGCAGTGATTCATTCTCTGTGCATGTAATTAAGAGTTATGACTTTCTTACACTGCATAACTCTCTCTGATTATTATTATTATTCTTCTTCAATTATAGATGTATACAGTCAGAGACTATAACATCTACCTGAGAACTTTTAGTTCTCGGGGTTTTTCCTATATCTGTAAAGTTAACTATTATACATTCATCAATTTCAGATCTGTAAAATCAGAAAATTTCAGCTCAGAATACAAAAACTGTTTATAAATTGCAGTATTTTAACATCTTCTGATACTTTGAAATCATTTGACAATATCATGACAAAAGAAAAGAGAACACAGTCTTAAAGATAGAAACATTAAATAGATAGATAGAAAGAAATTGAAAGAAAAAGATAAAGTAAAGAGAGACTGTAAGAAAACAAATTATTAAAAGATAATATATAGCTATTTTAACAGATTATATCTGATTGATTTTCTCCTCTTCATATTCAGATATTTCTAAATTTAGTCATTTTCTTATAGCTGCTTGAGTTTCTGATAGAAAGTCTATTAAGTATTTAATTTCTATCTCAGTTGAGAATAAGAATCTCATATTTAATTAATTTGAATTATACTTCTCTTTCAATCTGACTCTGAGACTATTGTATAATACACAGTGTATTATAATATACTCAGAATTCTTATTTACATTGCAGAATGAGCATTTTATTGAATTAAATCTATCATCAAATCTTTATATATAAGATTTGAAATAGCCATGTTCTAGTTTTAGCTGTATTATAGATGAGAATATTTTCTTTTTATATTTAATTAAACAAGATTTTCACTTGAGTTTTATTTCAAATCTTGAATAATGTATACTCTTCTTTTATTTCTATCAGTTTTCATTTCACTTATCTAAACAACATTCTTTTATTTTTCTTTTTATAAAAGATCAGGATATAATTTTTTGAATAGATCTGCTTAATTCTGCACTCTTTTTTACAGCTGAATCAGTCAATTTATTGTCATGAATATTCATATAAGCAGGAACTTAGTGTAGATGAATTATCAGCTTTAATATTCTTCTTTTTTAAGTTTTTAAAACAGAGTTTAAGATCAGTTCAAGATTCATTTAATTATTATAAATCTGACTATTTCTAAGTCTTTTTAAAGCAGCTTGACTATCAGAGAATATTTATATCTCTTTTAAACTATTTTCTCTTTTATAAGATTTTATTTCAATGAGTTTGAAAGCTTTCACTATTATAAATAGTTCAGTATCAAAGACTTCAGATTCACAGTCTAAATTTCAGAAATCTGAGATAAAATTGATATTATCTTCAGTATAAGCAATGTCTGTATCTAATCTATTCAAATTCTCATTTTTGAAGCTATCTGAATAAATCAGAATAGAGTCTTCTATATTAATTGTAGAAATTCTCTTTAAATGCTGTTTATATTCTTTCTTCTTGAATAGTTCACTTATTTACAAGTTTATAAGAGATTCAAGCTTTGCTCTTCAGAGAGATATCTTCTCATAATCAACTTTTTTAATATTTAAAAAAGAAAATTGATTTTTAATCAGTGAGTATAGTCTGTATAGTTGAGAAGACATTTTCTTTGAAGAATTATTTTCATTTCAATCAAGAAATCTATTTTAATTCAGTTCATTTCCAGAGTTAATTAATAGAAATAAAGAAGAGACTCTTTCTCTGATTATATAATTTAAGCTCATCTTTATAACTCTCAGAGTATAGTTTGTACAGGTCTTTTCAAATTCAATAGTAGAAGAGAGAATTGAAGCTTCAATTTTCATTGCTTTAATAGAAGATGATTTGAATACTCTCAGAATTCTTCTCAAAGCTCTGTTTTACAGACTTTGAAAGAGTTCAGTAAAATTCTCTTAATTATTTCATCAAACTTAAACTTCATAATCAACTACTGAGATAATACAGAATATATATAACTATCTCATAGTCTGAAAGAATACACCTCTCTCTGTATTTGATAGTCTGATTATATTATTCAATAGTCTTTCTGTCTTGACAGTTCTCTGTTGAATGTAATATTTAAAATTCAACTTGAAGTTTAATCATACTTCTAATTATTTAACATTTACACTGAGTTTAATCTCTCTATTTAAAAGAGTTAGAGATAGTTCTTTCTCATTGAATCTAGAAAAGAAATGAATTAACTCAGTTTTATTCATATTAAATTGAATTTAATTAATATCTGCTCTAACAAAGATTTCTTTTACAGCTTCTTCAATCACTTTCAAATTCTCTTTAATAGTTTTTGAGCTGTAGACTAGACTAATATTATTTATATAACTCAGAGATCACACTATTCTTATATTTCTATTTTTGAATAGATATGCAGTGTATATTATAAATAAAATAAGTGAGATTGAAGATTCTTGAGATACTTCTATTTTTATCTCAGTCTTGTCTTATTTCATTTTATTAAAGAAAAGTTGTATAATTCTTTTAAATATAAAATAGTTAACTCATTTTATTGGAGAAAGTAGTAGTTTTAACATCTTCAAAGTCTGAATTAACTTTGACTTTAAAATATAATTAAATGCTTCTTTTATATTAATAAAAACTGCAGTTGAGATCAGATCTTCATACTTTACTATTTAAATATTATGAACAACTGAGAGTGTAATTCAAAGGTTGCTTGAGTCAGCGTACGATTACAGAGGTACGCCGGCTTCTTATATACTGTACACTAAATTAATTGGTGGCCGCTATGGCCCCTTTACATTTCATAAGCAAGTTCAGAAGCAGCTGTGTTATTATTCAGCAGTTGTACATTCTTCTGAATTACATTCTCTCTTATCAGATTCAGTCACACTCATGTGACTATGTCATACATTCTAGCTTCATGCAGATTAGTGTGTCACTAGTTTTCATGATCATGTAATCTATCTCTAATTCAGCTAGCATTCTGTGTACACTCTTATCAAGAAACTTTCACTATATTACATCACTCATTCACTAACTTTTCTCATTCTTCAATCATCTTCTTCATTATCATCATCATAAATACTATTATCTCATTCAAGATTTCTGTCTCTTCTTCTGTTTAACATCTTCTATCTGTTATTCATCTATCACATTGTATATGTTCCTGGTGATGACTCTCTGTTCTCACAACAAGTGTTCTCATAGTGCTCATATCAGACAGTTCATTAGCAGTAAGTGTAATATGTTGTGAAACATGATCAGAACTTGTTTATCTTCTAATAATTGTCAGAATGTACTACTATGAATGGCACATCTTCTTCATCTTCTTATACATCTCTGACTCTCTTTTCCTCAGCAGTATCTGATCATATTTTCCTGATCATTTTATATGACTGCAAATACTGATATTTTTATTTTGATTCACATAGAATCTTCACATGTTAACAGATCTGTGTTCACTGATAATTATGATTTCAATGTTGAATTGTTGATTGAGAACTTGAAGAACATGATAATAAAGAAATTGTCTGTGTCATATATGATTAGATCTTCTGTGATCTTCTCTACTCTCTCTGTTTCTTTCTCTGTCACTCTTCTTCAATCTTCTACATCTGTCTCTGTGTCTGATTCTCCCGCTTCTGCTATTTCTGTCTCTGTGTCTGATTCTCTCACTTCTGCTATCTCTGCTCTCTCTGATTCTTCTGTCTCTGCTTTTATTATCAGCTCTCTCTGTTTCAAGAAGATATTATATAGACTTAATGAATCATATTTCTCAGTATGTATACTTTCATTCTTCTTATCAATCTCTAGAATAATTTATTATATAAAGACTGTATATAACATGATTATCTAAAGCTCAGCTATAAATACTGATTATTATATTCATTTTAAATATTTATAATAAGATAATTATTTATTTATACTGAAGAATCACTCTCTCTCTTAATAGTATTAAAATTATAAGTTTTTTCTTTTTTCATCTTCTCTTTCTGATGCTGATTTTTCTGTTCTTAGAAGAAATTGTTATGAGTTTTATTATATATAAAGTCATAATATTCATAGATATTAAGAAACTTCTTATAACTGTTAAATTTAATATTACAGATATATTCACTCTGATAAATATCTTTAGAATAATTGAGTTATATCAGTCTATTCTCTGATATTTATTATCTGACTTCATAATACAGGTGAAGAATATCTATATTTTCAGAAATAGAAATATGAATATTATACTCTTTTACACCTGCAGATGTGAGACTCATACACCTTGTCTAAGATATTATTATGAAAATGAGCTGTTTATATGCTATATTCTACTTTCTACATTTCTCTGTGTCTCTCTCTCTCTTTCTGAGAAGCCTTGTGTGTGTTGTAATTATATATACAATTCTAAGATCAGTGAGTGTTCATTCAGTAATTATTATTCCTGCTTTTTTTTTTTTTTTTGCAGTTTTGTATGCTAATAATAGTTCTTAGTTACTTCAGTGTCAGAGATTATTTTAATTGAAGATAATAACACTGCTGAGACTACTCTCTTTCACTCTTAAACTTCTTCTGTCACTTTCTCTTTCTCTTCTGTGAAGAAGGTTGTGTATATATCAGATTATAAGTATTCAGTCTCAGATGACTTCTGCTGTTATTTATCTGATTCTATATCTTCTACTTCTTTCATTTCTTTCATCTCTGTCTTCTCTGCTCTGACTTCTAATTCTGTAAGTTCTGTGCTCTTCTTTAATTTTTCTATATATATATGTATACATTTCTATATTGACATTTCAGTCAATCTTGTGATAAATGACATTAATATCATACACAGAGTGATAGAGAAATCAGAGATATATATAGTATTATTATAAGAGTAGCTTACAGCTCTTAAATTTCTTACAGATCTTGAGTTTTGAGATTTTCTTTATTTTTAATATTTTTTAAGTGATGTGACATTGAAAATAGATTAAATATATAACATATGAAAATAAATAAGATATATATAATAATATTTGTCTTTTACAGCTGACTCTTATAGTTGATAATTAATTCATTATTTCTTTTCTTTTCTTACACTTTTTCTTTATCTGCTAGTCACTACTCTTATATAATCTCTATATAATATAGTGTTCAGTGACTAGATTCAGCAGTTTTCATTCTTTGTAATTCTATCTTATGTATTATACTATCTCTCTTCATCTACTTAGATTACTACAGTGAATAGCTTATTAAAACTAATCTTATCTGATCTCTGAGCATTCTCAGAGATTGAGATAACTTGATCTTATATATTCACAGATATTTCAGATACTTCATTCTCTGTTATCTCTGTAATTAAACTGATATAAACAGTTAAATTTAACTCTGAATTTCTTTTTCTTCTGTGATCTGACTTATATACAAGTCTGCTGCTTTGAAACTGCTCTTTACTGTATTATACTCACTATCTATAGTGTGTTATTATATGACTGACTATAGTCTTATTACTTATTAAAGTATGATATTTATCTAATTTCTTCATTTCTTCTCATTCTTTTCTTATAATTATGAAAAGATCAGAATAAGTAAGATTATCTGATTTATAAATATCTATGATTTCTCTTACTTTATAAGACTTTTCAATTATAAGTCTTTTCTTCTTCAACACTGATAAGAGTGCTGTGAATAATTATAATTCACTCAGATCTTACATCTTTATCTTTATAAGATATGAATTATTTATTAAATTGTATAAGATCTGTCTCTCTGATTCTTTTAATATATATATTCTCAGAGAATGTGATTTAAGTATTTTATAGAGCTTAAATCATCTAGATTAAAACTTCTCAGAGCTCTCATTCTATACAAGAACTTACATTCTTATCTTGAGACTTAATTTCTTAACTAGTGAGTCTTATATTCTTTTCAATTGAATTGCTCAGTTTAGAAGTAACTTATTAGCTTTTACATATATGTGACTGATCTCTTTCAATCTTGATTCTATATTTATAACTGTTGCATCTGCAACTGCTACTGCTGTGTCTGTAACTACTGTTCTCTTTCTCACCTTTTTTAAAGCATTCTCTGAGATGCACAGATATAATTCATACAACAGATAGAATGATGAATACTTGAAGACTGCATGCTGCTGAATTCACATGACTAATAGTGTCTGACTGAGATATTCATCTCATAATCTCATAGACTTGTCTATTAGATATTTTATCAGCATATTACTCAAGATTTTATTCAAGTATTTCACTTTCTCATTTATTCATGAGTGATATAATATTATTCTACAATATCTTGTCTGTAACTGACTTATGAAATGTCTTACTACTTCTTCTATAAGATTTTTATCAGTTAGAATCTTATACAGTATTTCATAGTTAATATAGATCTCATTGTGTAGAAACTTCATTACTATCTTCTCTATCATCTCTGAAACTGCTTTTGCAACTCATCAGCTAGTAGTATAATTAATAGCAGTAATTATTAATTGATTTCTATTTAATGTCTGCAGTAGTATGTCTATGAGGTTCACTTCTTATCATTTGAATGATTATATTATACACTTTATCTGATGTTGTACTTTCTCACATTCTAATTCTTTCTTAGATTCTTTCACAATCTGATAATTCAGACACTTGTAAGTGTATGTCTGAATGTTCTCAGTCATGCTTAATCAGTATACTCTTGATTTAAGTACACTTATAAGTTCAGAGCTTTCTAAGTGACTGAATTCCTTGTGCATGTAAGTCATCAAGAGATATTTAAATGAATATTCTAGATAGAAAGCTTCTACATATTCTAGATCACAGTAAAGTATAATATCATTTTTCAATTTCTTCAGCTTGAAGTTTGAAAGCATCTCTTCTACTACTTTTATAAGATGCTTGTTATCTGATATTTTATCATTCTTTAAGTAAGAGATTATTGTATCTACTCATTCTATTTTCTTATACTCTCTCAGTATATTTAATATGAACTTCTCTTATATCTGATTCACAGAATTCTTATTTATAAAATCAGATCTGTGACTGATTGTATCAGATATTACAGTGTTTGATCTCTTTTAATATTTAATATGAAGATTGTACACTTGAAACTCTGAGATTCAATATACTAAGTATTTGAAAGATTTTATTATTGATTGTAGATAGACAAGGCTTTCATAATTCATAATCACTGTTATTATATACTTATTGTTGATATATCTATCTCATAATGTCAGTGTATGCTTAATCACTAGCAATTTCTTTTCATACACTGAGTAATTGAGCTCAGTGTCTAATAGTTTTCTACTATTATATACTATCAGATGCAGCTTGCTGTTCTTACTCATCTGTAGAAGAGTGTCTCTGATAGCTCATTCAAATTTATCTATCTCAATGTAGAAAGGTTTATTACAATCTGATTGAATAAGTACTGAGAATATTATTACACATTCTCTCAGTGTGAGAAAAGCCTCTTCATATACAGTATTTCAGATAATTAAATAAAACTTCTTCTTTTACAGATTTATATTCATTTCTCTTAAGAGATCTAAGAGTGATGCAGATATTTATGTGAAATTCTTGATAAATCTGCAGTAATATAAGATTAACTTAAGAAACTGTTATATATAATGTACATTTCTCAGCTGTGATTAATTCACTATAACATTCAATTTCTTCAGAATGAGATATATACAGCTATTATTCACTACATATTCTATGAACTTCAACTCTTTCATTTCAAACACACACTTTATTAATTTGATGTAGAGCTTATACTCTGTCAGAGTTATAAGCACTTTATTAAGATACTTCAGATATTCATTATATAAGTTTGAAAAGACTAGAATATTATCAAGATATATAAGATATAAGATTTCATTCTATTTATAAAGAATCATATTCATCATTATTTAAAAGATGACAGACACATTTGTTAGACTGAATGATATTATCAGGAATTTGAACTTCTCTTATTATATATTAAATGCAGTTCACAGAACTGATAGTTCACTCACACAGATCTGTCAGTATTCTGAGAGAAGATTAATCTTTAATAGATATCAGGTGTTTTCAACTGTATTCAACTGTTGTTAAATTCATAACAGTGAATATTCATTCTTAATTATAAGCTTATTAAGTGCTTAATAATTGATACACATTCATTACTTCTCACTCACCTTTTTCATGAATAGAACTGAAAAGTCTTATATACTTAATAAGAGTTGTATAAGACTATATTTCAGAAGGTCTGTGATCTGACACTTCTGTTCTTTGAAATGTATTTGTGACAGAGAGTATACATTCTAATTAACTGGTTTTACATTCTCTGTATCAATCTCATATACAAATCCTCATTTCAGTGATAATTTCAGTGAAAGATCTGTTCAGGCAATCTTCTTATACTTCTTCAGAAGCTTCTTTATATACTTATTCTTCTATATATTCTTTATCTTGATTTTCTCTGCTTTCAGATTCTGTATAATATACAGAATACTTTCAGATGAGATCTTGTAATCATTCTCTTTGCTTATTAATGTATAAGCAGATTTATTCTTCTATATCAGAGATATGAAATATTCTTCTCATATCAGTTAATAGAATTGTATGAATCATTTTCTTTCTATCAGTTAACTGTATATGACATGCACATCATTGAATCTGCAGATTGAATCTTTGAAATTAATTAAGTCTGAAAATAAGATTGTATTTCATATTCTGCAGCTTTTACACTTGAATATAGCAAGATTACTCTCTGAAGTATAAGAGAACTCTTACTCTTACAGATAATATCAAATATCAGTTATCAGATAATCTTATACATCAGAGATTCTTCACTCAGCAGATCTCTTTCAGTCTTCAGATTATATAATTATTAATATATTATATAGAAGCTTCTATATCTGTTAACACTTTTACAGTCATCTCTTAATTCTTACTTAAGTATCTCTTATACATTAATATTTCAGACTCTAAGATATTGAGATGAGTATCTGCTTCATTATTCTTACTCACATCTCATTCAGAAGCCTGCTTTCTCTTAATATTTACAGAATTCAGAGAATCATCTAATATAGATATCTCTTTCACTTTGAAGACTTTTTATAGAATATCAGTGAGTATCTCTAAGCTCACTGATTCTGCTAGTTTTTTAACTCTCTTGCTTCTCTTAACTGTACACACTGTGTGTAATCTTTTATATCATGATTTTAGCATCTGCAGTTGAAGTAAGCTTAATACTTATAATATCAAGATTTTCACTTAGAGAATTTCTTTTTCAGAGAATTCAGTACTTTAGTAATAGTATTCAGATCTAGATTCATTGCATTCAGATATATAACTTATATTATAGAAGTCTGATTATCTGTTCTTCACTAAGATATACTTGATTGCAGTATTTTCTATTATAATTAACTCACTTATTTCTATATAATAAGAATGTTATATACTTCTTTTATTATATCTGATTACAAGATTAAGCATTTTCATTTCACTCTCAACTCAGATGTAAGATCATGAATAAAGATCTATAAATAGAAAGATGTTGAAAGCTCTTCATCTAATACAAGATAGTATAAGCTGAAGTGTGTGAAGTATAATATAAGATTACTTATTTATTTACACTCAGTGAAGTATTTATAATACTTATCTCATATATTTACTTTCTCAAAGTTATATAAGATTCATTTGAAAGACTCATTCTATATTTATAAAAATGAATATTACTTCAAGTCTGTAAGATTCATCTTTTTATCAGTTATTTATAATAACTTCACTTTTTCATGTAGAAATACAGCAGATCTTAAGATTTATTGAAATTCTGTTAACTGTTTGTCTGTGAGTTCTCATTCAATCTGATAATATAATTATATCTAACTTAGTCAGCTAATTACAGTATTATTTTTTCAGTTATTATTAAAGCTTAATAACTCTGACAGATCTCTCAGCTTGATATATTTTATACTTGAATTCTCATTCTGCACAGTGATCTCTGATAGTATATATACTTCTGAAGAGATTATAAACAATTATAATAAGATCTTCAGATTCAGTGTAGTTATCTATCTGTGTAAATATTTAATCTCTCACTGCAGATCTAAGATCTGATTTTCTCTATTCTTCTTAATAATAATAATTACATCAGTGAAGCTCTTCATAGTGAATGCTTAATTCACTGTGAATGTTAATTGTTATTTAACTTTCATCTCAGTCTGTCACTGTGTACACAAGACCTCAATCTTGTTTAGAATACTTGTATATATACAGAGCTTTAATTTCAGTTCAGCAGTTTCAGCTGCTTTTCTTACTGCTTTAAGTAAACTCTCTGAGAGGTTCTACATATCTTCTGATTCAAATAGCAGTGAAGAGTGTTATTCATATTAACTAGAGAAGATATTCATTTCAGTGATTTCTCATTGATTATACAATGTCTATTGTTATATCACTATATCATTATATGATTTCTGTTATCATTGTACAACTTCAGTGATGATCATCCTCTCTTTTTATCCTTCTTTTAGGTAGGGAGCGAACTTCTTTGAATCCGGTTCATCACTCTTATCTCTTTTCTCACATCTCATTCATTCGCATACATGGCATTCGCCTGGGTGTGGAGTTTTCCCTCAACAAGTGAAGCAGTATCAATCAGATACTCTTTCACTTATCACTCTTCATACACTATCTTTTGAGACATTCTAGAATCACATTAACATGATAACTATGAATCACTTCATAGATGAAATTATCATGCCCTGAAGAAGCCTGCACTTCTCACTGGTTTTTAGACATGTTATCAGATATAATTCAAAGGTTGCTTGAGCCAGCATACAATTACAGGTGTACACCGGCTTCTTATATACTGTACACTAAATTAATTGGTGGCTGCTATGGCTCCTTTACATTCATAAGCAAGTTCGGAAGTGGCCGCATTATTATCCAGCGGTCATACATTCTTCTGAATCACAAGAGAACAGTGTTAATTACAGAATATTGTTTTCTATCTCTTATTTATTCACTGAATAAAAGAGAATTATTAATAGAGCTTATAAAAAATAGTTAAGTAGCTATTATCTTCTCTAAAATCTTTTCTAGATAGTTCAATAGAGATATTACTCTATATAACTTAGAAATTGAAGTTTTTCTATTAAATTTTGTAAAAATCACTTCAGTGACTTCTCTCCAGCATTCAGAATGATATTCATTTTTCAGGAGATTGAAAAAGAGCTTAAAATATTTATTCTTCAAGTAGAAGTATGTATTATGAATAATTAAGTGATTAATTGAATGAGGCCCTGCAGCAGTTTTAACTGAGCTTGAGAAGATAGCTAACTCTAATTCATCTTGTGTAAGATCAGGCCATTCTCAGTCATTTTCATTAATATAGTTAAGAAGTGATATATTCTCTTTCTCTTTCTCTGAATCTGATAAGTTTTGAAAGAGAGTTCTTATAAAAGCTTGATATTTTTTCTTAAAAGAGTTTACTGTATATAATTCATTCTGAAACTCATATTCTAAGACTGAAAGTTTTGCTACACTTCTTATTTTAGTATAATTAAAAGCTTTAAAAACTTTCATTTCTTATACTTCTTTAAGAAATTTATTTCAGCAGTCTGTTTTAACTCTTTTAATATCTAAAAAATATTCATTTCTGACAGCTTTGAACTCTTTATCAGAAATTATATCATTCTTTCAATCTCTTCTAGCAGTAGCTAATTATTTTCTTTTAGATATAATATTCTCATCTTATTAAGATTTTGAATACTCAGAAGACTTTCTCTTTAAAATATTATCTTTAACACTTATTAGAATAATAGATGTAATGAGCTTTACTCTATTCTTAAGCATTTCATTTGAGATATCTTGATCAGAATTTTAATATAGCTCACTCTATCTTTCAGATTTTAACAGTTTTATACCTTCTTCAACTTCTTTTAATCAGCTTTTTCAAAGTTAAACTGATTAGAGAGAAGAGGATTTTCACTCATTTATTCTTCACTCAGTTTAATATTAAATTAAATAATTTCATAATCTGATCTCAATGTCTCATTTAAATTAATAAATCAGTTTATAAGTCTTTTTTTCATTAGATTTTATGATATGAAGATTAGATCTATAATAGATTTCTATTTTATATCTTATCTAAAGAATATTTGTTGATCAGACTTGTTAACTAAATCTATTAAATACTTAAAGATTTATTCAATCAGATTATCAGCTTTTACTGCTCTTTTACATTCTGAATTACATTAGAAATAATATGCATTGAAATCTTCTATTATTATAGAGTTTCTTAATAAAGTTATGTTCAGAAACTCTCTATTAATTATTCAGATATTATTATTTTTCTTCAATGACTTTTCATTATAGATATTTATAAGCTGTATAGTATCAAACTCATTCTCTTTATTTATAATATCACTTATCAGAATATCAGAGTCAGACATGATATTAAATCTTAGATTAAATTAATATCTTAATCTCTTTCTTTTATAAATCACTACTCTTGACTTTATCTCGGACTTTTGAAATAGAAAGCAGTAGTAGCTTGAATAAGAAATAATATATTTTTACTCAGTATTAAAATTCAGCTTCTGAAACAGTATAAAATTAACTTTTTATTCAAATACAATTTAAAGATAAGAATAAATATAATTTAAGTTTCTATTCATATTATTTTGAATAAATGTGATTTTTGAAGAGTTTTTAAACTTTTTTTATTATTTTTATTATATATTTATACTAAAAGAGAGTAGAGTAGAATCTAATCACTATTATCAGATAGTAGATTATAACTATTCTGAAAAGTAGAAATCTCAACTGCTTGAATTATATCTAGTTTATTATCAGAGTTATTTCTCAATTCTTTAATCTTAATAAAAGTTTGAGAATTTAAATTCTGTTTACATTTAGCTGAAGAATTAAAGTTTGAAGATTTAGATAGTTAAGAGTTTCTTCTTTTTAAGCTTACAGTTGTGAGTTTACTGACTTAACTATTCTCTTCAGTTCTAGGTTTACTTTGAGCTTTATCTTTTCTTCAGTTCTTTTAAGTTCTTGAAGTAAATATACATTCTTTTAAGCTAGATGCATGTTTTTCTTTGCAATTAGAGCATTTAAGTAGAGTGTGTTAATATATTTCATCTCTTTTTAAGCATGTTTCATATTTATACTTACTAGTTTTATGATCTCTGATACAGAATGCATATTTTAAGTCTCTAAAATAAGAGATTATAAAGTGTTCATATCTTTGACAGTTTGAACACTGTGTTTGAGCTTTGAGATTCATTCTTAAGTCTTTATATTTATAAACTCTCATTTTCAAATCTGTTACTCTTACTTCAGAGATCTTTGACTGTTTAAGTATCTTTATATATACAGAGACATTTCTTTTACTTTATCTAAACTCAATTAAATTTAGTTATACAGACTCTTTTCTCAGTTAAATAGAGTTGTATTCTTCTAATTTATTTTTAAGAAGTAGTATTTCTTCTTCACAGTCAAAAATTTCAACTGAAATATTATAAAGAATAAATTTATCTCATTTTTCATCTCTCTTAGATAGAATTGTTATGTTTAATAAAGATTCTACTACTGATTTTCAGAGATTCTTATTCTGAATAAGGAATTTCACACTGAATTCAGACATTGTAGTTAGAATGATGAAGTTTCTAAAGAAGAATGACTTAATTAAAGCTATAACTGATTTTTAAACTTTAATATTAGTTATTAACTGAGAAAAGACCTGCTGATTAATTTCATTTCTAATTCTGAAAATAAGACTTGAGTTTAGCTTATTTCTTTATAAGATATTCTGATTTAAAACTTTGGGAATAAGTCTTCTATTTCTGAAGATTTGAAAGTTTTTCTCTTTTTACATTTTTTTCTTCACTTTTCTATGAATAGAAGTATGAGCAGTATTCTTCTCAGTTTTCTCAGAATTTTGAGCAGATTTTGAGATAGCAGATTTAGAGATAGTAGATTCAGCTGCTTAAGCATATATTTTCTTCTAATTTAAAGAAGAAGAAGAAGTAGAAAAAGAAGAAGAGTAAAATGAAGAGTCAGTAATTATACTAGGAATTTTTAATGTTTTTTAAACTGTGTTTAAAATTTCAAGTTTGAACTTGATCATCTTCTGTAGTTGTCTAGTCTAAGTATGAAGAATTAACAGAACTTCTTCATTTATCTTACTCAGACACTGCTTTTTAAGAATCTTACTTACTTTTTTAAGTTTCTGTATTTTAAGAACTTATTATTTCTTTATTTCTTCTTTCTTTCTTCTCTTCAGAATTTTGATCTCAGAAATAGTATTTGAGAAAGCATCTTTTTTCACATTAACTAAGTGTATTTTTGAACTTATTATTCTCACTCACTGAAAAGTTGATCATACTGTTTTAATTAAGATATTTATTAAACTCTTTTGAAAAGTTCATCAGACTGTTTTAATTAAGAGATTTCTAAGTCTGTTTTCAATTGAAAAGTTAGTCAGACTGTTTCAAAAGAAGAATAAAAGACTTTTATATATAAAATACCTGATTTTTTTCATACTAGTTCAGTAACTAGATTAGATTTTTAAAGAGAATCTAATAAACTAAAATTGATTTTTAAGATAAATTAATAAAATCTTTACAATCTCTTTCTTGAGATATAGTGAGAAAAAGTATGATATTAATTAATAATAAATCAGATAATATGACAGTTTTTAAGAGAAAAACTGATAAAAAATAAATTAATTTTTTACAGAGAAATTGATTAAAAGTTTAAAACTATTTAATTTTATTCTAAATTATTCAATTCTTCTCACACAATAAGTGTACAACTCAAATCAGTTAGTAAAGAGTGTAAAAAAGAATTAAGTATTAATAAAAGCTCTTTAGTCACTGAAAAAGTAATTCTTACTTAAAAGAATATAAAATTATAATAGAAAATAACTCTGTTTTTAATTCTTTATAAGAATATTGTATAAAACTCAGAGAAAAACATCTTACTTTTTTAAGAGAAGTAAAAAACTATTTCTAAGATCTTTTTTTTGTGTTAACTGCTGTAGAAAAATGAGATAGAAACTGCTAAGATATGCACTACTATATACTCTCTATCAAGACTTTCTCTCTTCAGAGTCTTGATAT
>NW_003101650.1:365366-371623 GCF_000003855.2 Blastomyces gilchristii SLH14081 | reverse complement strand
ATCTAGTGTTGCTATTCTCAATCTCTTACAGAATTTATTAAATATTGAGATATTAAAACTAGATTTAATATATCTCACTGTGCAGAGATCAAAGACTCAGTCAGATCTTAAAATATACTGAATTTATAGTTATTAATATACTGTTAACTTGTTTCATTGACTCATTGTTTACTGATTATATATTAAATACTGTTGCTGAGGTATCTTTTTATATTGTTCTATCAGAGATAAGCTAGATTAAGAGAGATAGTATGAGAGTGAGACTTGATGTTAATGTCTAGATACACTGAAGATAGACAGAGTATTTGCAGAGATTACACTTCAGAAGTATCTCTTGATTATGTGCTTGATATTATTGTCAAGATATCTTTTTGTATTTTTCTGCTGAGAATGGGCCAGATTGAGAAGGGTGATACAAGGGTGAGACTTGATGTTGATGTTTTGAAACATCAAAGATGAACAGGGTTTTCACAGAGATTGCTTCTCAGATATCTTCACAATTACAGATCAGGGATCTTTCAAAATTGAGAAGATTGATGCATATGGCTAGGTCTCTTCATCTTACAATTTGTATGGCAATTTGGCCCGGGGTTGTGGTGTGATAGGGGAGAATGGAGGATAATCCCACACAGGAGTTTTGAACAACATATGGTTCATGTTTGGCTGGATAACTCCACCACCACACGGGGTATGCGGTCGGCGATGGGGTCAAAATGCTCGTATGATCGAGGGCTTTTCGATGAATCTATCGGCGGGTTCTTATTCAAAAAATCGAGCGAGTTCGTGGTGAAGCGGTTGTTAATAACTCTCTCTGAGATGCTGCTGCTGATTTACAACTTATACAGTCTCTCAGTTCAGCATGCACTGCATATATACAGCTCTGTGTACTGAGGCTGTGTTGATCATCATGGTCTGATGTGATACTCACTTTTCGCGGGTCATGTTTCATTTGATTGAGAGAAGAGAGAATGTGACTGCTGTTTTATTTAAGAAAGAGTAAATAATTAAATCTGTAGAAGATAATTTAATTTCTTCTACATTTAAAATTTAATTAGTTTTTACTCTTCAATTTAAGAGTTTCTGAGAGTGTTTTAATAGTTTTCATATCAGCTTGAAATTAGTGATTGATTGAAGAAGAGAAAAGAGAGAAGAAAGAAATGAGAATAACTTATCTTTATAATATGAAAATAGAGAATTACTGCAATTATTTATTCTAGTAATAAAGATCTATTTTCTGCATGTATCTCTGATACAGATTATATAATAACTGTATACAAAGAATATTAACAGTGTATATATTAAATAAAGATGATATTACTATATAATACTATAGCTGTTTCTGTACATCTCTGAAAGCTGTTAATATTTTCTTTAAGTCTCTTTATATTTAGTAAGTTAGTAATATATTTCAATGTACTCTCTCTTTCATTATCATTATTATCATCATTATTATCATTATTATTATTATCATTATTATCACTATTATCACTATTATTATCATTATTATCATTATTATTATTATTATTATTATATTATTTCTGATTATCTCTTCTGTCTTTATCTCTCTTTAATACTTACTGAAATCAATTATGTTATTCTTCTTCAAATATTCTTCGGTTCTGCAGATTATCAAGGCATGTAAGTACTATTACAGATTAAAGAGAGAGAAGAAGAAGACATTTAAGTAAGAAAAGACAGATTATAAGATATATTATAATATCTTAAAGAGACTCTGTAAGAGAGTAGAATGATAATGATTTTAAGTTATACTTCTAATAGATTTAGACTAAACTAAGTATAGAAATAATATAAATAACACTGTCTATAAGAGATTGAAAAAGAAGATAGTAAAGAGTTATATACAGTAGTAGTAAGATCAGAAGAAGTTCTGAGAATAATTTGAGATCAAGATAAAGAGAGAGAGAGAGAAGAAGAGTATTACTATAAATAAGTAATAGTAGAAAAAGAGTAAAAGAATATTGAAGCAGAAGATAAAGAAGTCAAAACTGCTAAGTTTTTTATTTATTAAAAGATAATAATGTTTAATAATACTTCTATTCTCTAATTGATTAGCAGAAGCTGGCAGAGAAAAAGAGAATTAAGGTCTTATTCAGATCTCAAATACACTTCATGATTTAGAATATTAAAATGACAGCTCTGCTCTCTGAGTATATCAATCTGCTTATCACTGAGATGAAACCTGAGACAGTAGATCAGAAAATGCAGAATTTTAAAATATATATTAATCTGACTAATAGAGAGCAGTAGGATCTCTTCTCTGAGAAGACATTGAAGAGAGATTTTAAGATAATTATTATCTTGAATAAGAAGAAGAAGAAGAAGAATGAGAATAAGAAATAAATTATAAAGAATAATAAGAAGAATGAGAAAGAGAAGAAAGATAATAAGTAGAAAAAGTTTTTTTCTTTTTATATTAGTTAGTTATAAGTTTATAATTATTAATAATTAAAATTAATTTTGAGTTTTCAAAAATTATTGTACAAGTTGTAATCAAGTCAGAAATAATATATATATATATATACATTTAACTATCATGATTCACAAATCACTATATTATATAAGTATCAATATTTTTTCAATATTGATATTTATAATATTAATATATTTTTAATAATATCATCTAGTAATATAATTTGATAACATTCTCTTTCACAATATTAATATATTTCAAGAAATATGATGAAGATTAATTAAGATTGTTTATTTACTTTTATATATTGATAATATTCAATCTGAGTTAGTACTAAAATTATAACTAAGCTAAGAAACAAGATTATTTTCTCTTATATTAATTCTTCTTACACACATCAGTAATCAGTTATTAAAAATAAATTATTATCTTTTTTAAATTATTATTATATCTTCTGAATTCACTTCTTTCACTTCTTTCATTTCGATTAAAGATTTATAAACTCTTCAAGAAATCACTATAAATTACAAAGTCTATATTATTTATCATTCAACACAGAATGCTTTCTTTTAATTATAATAAATAATCACTTCTTTAAATACTTAATTTAAATCTTTATATTTCACATTGATCATGTCTTCAGTTTAATCTTAAGACACATTATAAAGTCAATATATAATATCTAGAATCAGAGTTGAAGAATCATTAAAGAGTGTCTTTTACAGTGAATGTATAAACTAGTATAAATAATCTTACATTTATAAGAGTTATATATTATTATATTGATGAGAACTGAACTTATTAAGAGATATTAATTGAATTTGAATCATTGATCAGTAGTCATACTGAGAATTATATAACAGAGATATTAATAACAGTGATTAGAAACAACTATTAAGATATTAGTCTCAGTCTTCTTACAATTATAACTGATAATACTGTGAATAACTACACTATAATAAAGAGTTTAAAGTAAAAATTAGCTTTGTATTTCTGAAATAATAAACAAGGTTATATTCTCTGTATTACTCATATGATTCAACTTGTAATATAAACACTGATAAAGAATCTTAATATTAAGATAATGAATAATAAAATAACTGATTCTTGAAATGAGAATGAGATGAAAGTGATTACTCAAGTAACTTTTATATTCACTTTATAAAAAATAATGTTTTTTAATAACACTTTTTAATATTGTTTTTTGATAATGCTTTTTGATAATACTACTGTTAATTTTGAATAGATTAACTAATAATGTAAATATCACAGATTTGAAATATTATTAATGTGATTTATACGTTCTCTAAATAATAATAATAATTTCATGATATTTAATAAATAAACAAATCAGTTACATCACTGAATATAATACAGAATATTAGAATACAGTAAAGTTCAATATATAAGATAACTATTCAGACTCTTTAATTGTATTAGATAATTAATTATTAAGTGTAACACTCTGATTAGAAAAAGATTCAGATATTAAAACTTTCTGATATAAAGTAAACTTAGTTAAAATATGTGATTGATTTACTGTTTCAGTTTTATAAGATAATAAAGACAGTCTCAATTACTTATATATCAATACTGCAGTTAGTCTGATAAGTGTATAATAGTTTATTTACTTATCTTGAGAAGCAGTTGAATCACTTAAAAAGCAATTCAGTCTGAGATAATACTATAGTACAGACTATTATTACTGTAAGAAATAAACTGATATATTACTACAGTCAAACTGAACAATCTTTTACAGAGTACTATACTATAGCAGCTTCACTAGATCTCTTTTATCAAGTTAATATCTACACTTCTCAAGATTGAACAGAGAAGAAATGAGACTTATATATTAAATTAGTCTGAGACTACTACAATATCAACTATAAGAGATTTGAATAAGCAGATATTCAAGCTATGAAGACAGTGAAATACAATTCTCTAATAAGTAACAATCTTTGATAATACTCTATATTATATAGAACTATAATACTAACTTTAAAACAGAACTTGTATACATTAATTACAACTGAAAATCAGATAAAACTATATACTTGTAAAACTGAATTTGACTACTATCTTCAAGATAATCTGATGAATTTATATGTTAAATCAATTCTAGAGTTATGAAAAATTGTTGAGAGTACATATTCAACTGTTACACTGATGATATATGATATTCTGATAATTTCATTGACAGAGATAAGAATGAAGTGAAAGTTTAACTCAAGCTGAGATATTTATTACTATTACTGAAGATAATTACAAGAAGAAATAATTCAGAAACTCATAATTATAAAACATAGAATTATCAGACAGTTTAATATCTCTGATCACAGTATATCAGAGAAGTGTAGTTTTCATAAAAAAGTGAAGAATAAACTTGTATAAGAATATATTTAGTTATTTTATGAGTATTATTAATAATCATTATCAAATTCTGATTATATAAGTAATCACTGAATGAACTGAATGAGACTGATTTTAATCTTCAGTTTTAGTTTTATTCTGATTTTGAAAGAATGATTATCTTTCACAGTTTATTTGGAGAAATTACTCTCATTTCACTGTTCTTGAATTAAATCTGGTCATTTTTCACATCATTTCTCTCAGAAATGATTCATTTTCAGATTTTTTTAAGACTTGATTCTGATGAGACTCATGTTAAGAAATGTATGAGATCAGATTAAATGAGATTAAATGTGAAATTCATAGTCTCACTGACTAGTCTAACTATGAGTATAATACTCTCTGCTTCTTTAAAGAGAGAAATTGATAGTTACAGAGAGATTAAGTATTACAGATAATAAGAATATAGATATAAGTTTTCTTTATTTTTTTCTTTATTAGTTATTAAATTATGTTTATAGTCTAATCTTTATTTTTCTTTATTTTTTACCTTTAATAATAATATAATTTCTTCTTTTTCTTATATACACTGTGAACTGTTCATCTTAGTAGAAACTCATTATCTTTATAGACTAGAGTTTATAAATAACAGTATTAATATCTTTATTATAACTAGATTTTTAATGAAGACTGTGTTATTCTGACTTATCAGAATTTATAGTATAAAAATCATGTGTCAGCTTTCACAGATATTTTATCTACTCAGATAATTCTTAAGTGAACTTATTCATCTTATCAGAATACTCTTATTACTGAAACTTAAATCAGAGCTTGTAATCTTACTTCTCTGAGTTAATAATCTCTTTAATCTAGTATTCTCTTTTACTCTCTGATACTTTCTAAATATAGTATTAAATCACAGAGTTCTCTTCTGAGAATTTCTTATATTTATAAAATAAATAGATATGAAAAATATTATATATCTATAACTTAGATAGTAGTTTTATTCTATAGAACTGTAAACTAATCTTATTTATAATTTTATCAGACTCTGTTTATAAGAGATTCAGCTTCTTACTAAATTTTTATATAGTGATATTTTTCAGACTTAGTTAAACTCTATTATCTTTCTTAAAACTCTTTATAATATACGTAGAGTTATAATATTTCTTTTAATACTTCTAAGTCTTTCTCAAGAATTCACAGACTTTCTTTTAAATATTCTAAATTCTCTTAGCTTATTCACAGATGTTATTACACTCTATAGTATACTCTTATAGATTTATCAAGATTATCTACAGATAAGTCTTAGTAAGTATCTTAAAGAGAGTTTTATCTATATTAATATACTTTAAGTTATTATATATAAACTCTGTAAGTAATAATCAATACACTCAGTTATTCTGATTATAATTAATAAAGCACTGCAGATACTGTTTTAATATACTTATCAGATATTCTATCTGATTATCTATTT
>NW_003101650.1:353644-365022 GCF_000003855.2 Blastomyces gilchristii SLH14081 | reverse complement strand
AAGTCCTTATATATATCCTGACCTGCTTCCTTATAACTTCGATTAATTATATTATTATTCAACTTCCTCCTTATTAGCTCTTGGTACCTTCACTAGGAGTAATTGCCTTTTAGTAACTTATAAATTCTAGTATTTTATAGCGGGCTGCCTGGATTAATTATATAGACTATTCTGTTACACTTCACAGATTTCTATCATTCTGATTCTCAATCACTGATTCTCAGCTGAAAATCTACAGAATTTCTATTCTTCCGCTCTGAAGCTTCATCATGTACATCACTGTGTACATGTATAAATATTTACTCTGATTGCTGATTCTCACACTTTCTCTTTCTTTTCTTCTCTAACATTTTTCACTTTGTATTATAAGACCTATATATTATACTGATCTATTCAGCATAGACCTCTTACACTTGAAAAATGTTCATTGTCTTCTTATTAGAAATGATTATTCATCAAGAAAATATCTGAACATGTAATAACATGTAAGAAATAGAGAAACAGTTAAATAGTTAAGCAGACACTGAGTCTCAATCAGTTAAGTGAACACTGAGTTCTTAGATAGAAGCTTGCTTATCAGTCACTCTGACTCTGTAACAAGATCTTATGAAGAGAATAAGATCTTATAAAAAGAATGTCAGTGAAAGACCTGAGAATTCTGATACTACAGATGTATGAGATATTCATACAATTACACTTCTTCTGATTTCACAGATATCACATATTCAATGATTGATATAATCATGTCTAACAATAGTATGAGAGAATTCTCAAACACGCAAGTATAGATGCAGTGTCACAGTGACTCTGAGTAATATTGAAATTACAATAACAATAAATAGCTGATATACATACAACTTAATAACACTAATATGAAGAAATTCAATAATTATCTCAACAAGAAACTCCTGCACAGACAATTTCAATACTGATAGAATTAAATACAAAAGTGCTAAAAGAACACTTAGTTACTCTCACATATTTCAATACTTCTAATCTCACACTCTACTCATCATGAAGAATGAAAATGCTCATGAAACTGAGTATAGATGAAGATGTCATCAGTTTATTAATCAATCAAGATTGATATATCAATGAATAATTGAAGAATTGTGTGAAACAGAAGTTTCATTCATGAATAAAAGTATGTGACTCAGTGTTGTGAACATTTAACAATATTATTAAACATCTTGATATTCTGTTCTGAGACACTGTCATGCAACAGAAAGTATTAGATTGATTACAGAGTGCTTAACAGAGAAATACTTCTCTCACAACATTTATTCCTGACTTCAACATCAAGATTCTAAAAGCAGGTGATCAATCTTGAGAGAATTGAATAAAGATTAGTATGCTCAAGAAGACATTAACTTTTGAACTTCTACAGACTCTTGTAAGTGTAGATAAAGACCAGATTTATGAAGGTTTCTGTATACAACTCTGAATATTGAATGATTATCTCATCAAGCTTAAGAGTATACAGAACAGTGATAGAAGATATTACACTTATACATCTGCACTGAGAAATAACTCAGTCACTTATACATCTGCACTGAGGAATAACAACAATGATGCAGATGCTATGAACTGAGTAGACTCAAATATCTACACATAAGCAAGAGTCTTCATCATTCAAACAGGCTTCTGAGTTTCTGAGATCACCTCTGAAGAAGTCATCAATTGACATTAACAAGAAGTGTGCATCAACTGTAACTGATCAGAATACATTGCTTTCAACTGCTGATCAGTCTATATACTTTCTCATTCAAAAGAAAGATTAATGCTGGCAGTCTGCATCAACCACATTACATTAGAGAAAGATTCAGAAGATAACTATGAGAATACTCTGATAAAACAGGAAAAAGATTAGCTTCTGTTCAAATTTACAAACAGAAGCTTGAAGAGATCAGATAATAATAATTTGAAGAGAAAATAACAATGAATATAATTCTTGTATCTACTGTAATAGATAATATGTATAATATGAAAGTTATAATAGACAGTGATCTATGCTATTATACAATGATTAAATCTTCAGTTATAAGATATTATAATCTTCAGTATATCTTCTTATCAAAACTCTGACTTCTCACAGAATTTAATGATTCAAAGAATGTTTATATCTATTACATGATAAAACTAAACATAGATGTTGAAGAACATTAACATGAAAATATCTACATATATAATGTTAATAATCTTGATTATAATCTTATATTAGAACTTGTCTGACTATCTGAATAAGACATCTTACTAAATACTTAGAACAGAAGCTTAATATTTCTTAACAATGATAGAATTCATGAAGATAATATTTATAAAATCATGAATCTGATACAGATCTCTGCTAACATGTATAAAATACTCTGAAAAAGAAGTTACTGACAGAATCACTGACAAGATTATTAATAGTAGAATTATATAACAATCTACTTCATCAGTCTGATCAATATTAAAAAGACTCTAAAAAAGTTATTTCATATTATAATAACAGATTCTTGTATAAAACTCTCTTAATAATATTATGAATATCTAGATATCTTCTGACAAGATAATATTATAAATATACTTCTCTTACAAGGCTCAGAAGTGAATCACAGTATTAAGTTAGAGAAGAAGAATAATAAAGACTCTGAATTATCATGAGATCTTCTTTATAATATGTTCTGAGATGAACTTCTTCTTCTTTGAAAGACACTCAATAATCTGTTGAATAAAGAATTTATATGTATTAGTAACTCTTTCATCACAGTCTCTATTCTCTTTACAAAGAAATCAGGTGAAGAACTCTGATTCTGTATGAACTATCAAGAACTGAACAGACTAGTAAAGAAGAACTGTTATTCTTTATCTCTTATCAATGAAACTCTAGCTTACATTGAATAAGCTTAATGATTTATAAAGTTAGATATCATCACTGCATTTCATAAGATCTGTATTACTGAAGAAGATGAGTGACTTACAGCATTCTGAACATGATATGATCTCTTTGAATGAGTAGTTACATTCTTTGAACTGGCTAATGTCTCTAGTATATTTCAGAAGTATATTAACTGAGCATTTCAAGATTTTCTTAATAAATTCATATCTATGTATCTTGATAACATTCTCATCTTCACTGATAAGTTCAAGAAAGAATATCAAGAACATGTATAAAAGATATTACAATAACTATAAAAAGCAGAACTACTGATAGATATAGATAAGTATAATTTTAAGATTAAAAGTATAAAATATCTAGACTTTATTATAGAAGCTGATAAGAGAATCTGAATGAATTCTGAGAAGATCTCTGCTAATCTTGAATGAGAGATTTTATACACTGTGAAAGATGTATAAAGCTTCATCAGATTCACTAACTTCTATCAGTAATTTATACAGAACTTCTCAGATATTATAAGATTACTTACAGAACTTACTAAGAAAGACTCAGTATTTCAATAATCAGCAGATACTGAAGCTGTATTTATATAAATAAAGAAGATATTCATTAATACCTCTCTGCTGATAATATTCAATTCTGATTATAAGATAGTTAGTGAAGCTAATTTCTCTGACTATGTCACAGAAGATGCTATATTGTAATATGATAATAAAGATATCTTATAATTATATATCTTCATGTCTAAGAAACTGAGTCCTGCTGAATGCAATTATAAGATCTATGATAAGAAACTTCTCATAATTATACACTATCTAGAAGAATAAGACTCTGAACTCTGAAGTATCTCTGAATTTGAGATAATCACAGATTATAAGAATCTCAAGTACTTTACTACTATCTGTAAACTTACTGAATAATAGATGTAATGATCTGAGTTCTTAAGCTGCTTTCATTTTACAATATACTATCATTCTAGCAGTCAGAACTTGATAACAGATACTCTCTTATAATAAGAGTAAGATATGTCTTTCAATATAACAGACACTTATTGAATGAACTGAGAACATCAGCTCTTAGATTCAAAGATATTAATTGATCAAGATAAAACAGCTTATAACACTATATATACTTCTCTGATTACAACTGTCACTGATATCTCAACTTCTCTTAAATCTATATTAGATGAACTATAACATACAGTAGCTTAAACTGATGAACTTTTTCAAGTACTCACTAAAGCAGTATAATAAAAAGTACTCTGATTTCTTTCAGAACTATATATAAGAACTGATATCTTAGAATGTTTAATTAATAATAATAACACTTTATAATTCTGTGAATAATACTGAGTCTCTCACTCTGAACTCTTACACATGTGAATAATACAAGAGATGTATGATTCACATATAATCAGTCACTCAGACTATGAATAACTGTATTAAATAATCTCTTGAGAATTCTATTAACCTAAGATATTAAATAGTATCAGACACTTTATTCAAAACTGCAACTATTATTCTTTCATTATCTTGTAAAGAGATTATAGAAAAGACCTGCTGAAATCACTTAATATCTCTGATAGAATCTGATAAAATGTAATAATTAACTTTACTATTAATCTCTCTGAGAGTAAGAGTTGTAGAAACATTCTGATCATTATAAACTGATTAAGTAAGAGTATAATATTAAAATCTTGTGATAATATAAATACTGAATAAGTTATTAAAGCTTTTCTACAGAGTCTGTTCTATTAAATGTATGAATTACTAAAATCTATAGTATCAGATTAAGACTGTCAATTCATAAGTACTCTCTGAATAAGAATCTGTCAAGTTCTCAAGATTATACACTGTTAATTAACTGTCTATCACTCTGTGACTGATGATATATCAGAATAGATAATTCAGACTATAAAGAATTATCTTTATAAGTTCTGTAATCACTTATAAGATAATTGATATAATCTTCTTCTGCATATTAAAGTTGCTATCAATGACTGAAATGCTGTTTTAACAGATGTAAGCCTGTTCTTTCTCACACACAGATATTATATGAAGATATTAAATCTTCTAGAGATTACATATTTCATACTGAATTCTTACAGTTCAATTTAGATCACTGATAATATAGTGATAAAGCTTCAAGATACTCACAACTGAGTAGAAGTCTTCATAACAAGCACTAAACAGAATTAAGAAGACTGAATTAATGTTCACTAAGATCTCACTGAGTAATATAAGATAGAAGACCTGATATAATTGAATCTTAAGAATATACAAATCACATACTCATCTCATACACTGAATTACTGTTATATTAAATATAAAGTGATAGAAGTTCTAGACAGTTATAATTACTGTCTTAACATATTATCAGAGATTCATGATATCTTTTATATAAGCTTACTTCACTACACTATCATTGATTCATTCTCTTCTCAACTGACTTCTGATTGACAGTCATCAGAGATCAGAGAAGAAGATAATGAACTTGAGTGAGAGATTGAAGATATTCTAATAAGAGATTCTGCAGCTGCAGCTGATAATATCTTATGAAATAAGTTAGCTATGATTATCTGATCTGAACTCTGAGCTCTGTGTTATCTGAGATAGCAGCTCTTGACTGATGAGAACTACACACCTGTGACTCTATATCACTTCTGAAAAGAGAGGGTTAATGTGGCAGGCTGCGTCTAATTAATCATATAGACTATTCTGTTACACTTCACAGATTTCTATCATTTCAATTCTCAGTCGCTGATCTTCAGCTGAAAACCTATGAAATTTCTATTCTTCTGCTCCAAAGCTTCACTGCATATATCATTATATACACATATAAATATTCACTCTGATCACTAATTTTCACACTTTCTCTTTCTTTTCTTCTCTAACGTTTTTCAGTTTGTATTATAAGACCTATATATTATATCAATCTATTCAGTGTAGACCTCTTACATATTTATAAAATAACTTACTAGAGAAGAGTTATAATATCTTTTAATAAGTTCTATATATAGAAACTTATTTATAAGTATATAAATTCAGCTCTCTTTTTATAAGAAATTATTTAAGTTTCTTTAACTCTTTATTTCTGCAGAATTAATCTCTATTATAAGCAGTTTCTGAATATACTGAATATATTTATTCTTTAGTTACAGTTCTGTTCATCTGAACAGAAGATCTTATAAAGACTTATACTCTATTTCTTCTTATATTAAGTCTTTTGTAATGCTTCTCAAAGTCTGCAAACTCTTCAGATTATACATACTCTCTTCAAGAATTCTTACAGAGATTCTCAGAGTGTTAACTCTTAGTATTATAGAGAGAAGTTATATAGACTTCTTCTCTCTCTTCTTTCTTTTCTCTTATAAGAGATTAGAAGACTCTTCAGTCAGTCTCTTTATAATACTTAGTCTGAGCATTTTATAAAGCTTTTCTGTCTTCTCTAGTCTCTCTATATTTATCACTCTGATCTTCTTAATATAGTCAGATCTGTAAGAAAGTCTATCTGCTGAGTTCTTAGTTTTCTTAATATACTCTGTCTTAAATCAGAACTCACTCAGTTTCTGAACTCAGTAAATTTACTACTATAAGAGTTTCTTAATTAAAGTAAACTATTATAAGCTATTATAATCAGTTTTAATAGTAATCACTATTATAAGACTCTTAAAATAGTGATATTAGTAATAGAAGAATATTACTATTATAAGAAGCTTCTGATTATAAATACTATAGTTAAATTTTATAAGTTACATTTTTTATAAGAAAAAGATTACTGAAACTCAGTTCTTATTTAACTGTAGTTATAAAACTATTTCTGAAATTGTAAAGAAGAAGATATCTATCTTTAATATAATTAAGAGTAAGAAATTAAAGTAGAATAGTATTATTATATCTATAAATATCTATTTTAATCTTATAAAGACTCTGTAAGCTTCTGAGATAAGAAAGTTCTTATAGCTCTCTCTTCTTAATAATTCTTTTATTCTTTATTTATGAAATAACTTCTTCTTATTTTCATTCTTCAGTATATCTGTAAGAGTTAAGAAGATTCTTATAAATATAAAGATAAATTATCTATAGAAATTCATAAAACTCTGAAAGATCTGAATCTTATAAATACTAGTTAACTGCAGCTATAATAGAATAGTTTTAACCTATGAAGATTTTATCTGAATATTATCTATGATAATTACATATTCTAGAAAATTAATCTAGTAGATACTGAAGTTATACTTTATAAGCTTAATATACAGTTCTGTCTCATTCAAGACCTTTAATACAGTTTATATATACTTAGTATAATCTTTCTTCTTTACAGAGTATATTACTACATTATTCACATATATTACTATAAAGATATTCAGATATATATAAAGTATTTTATTAATAAAAGACTGAAATATTATAGAGATATTTATTAAATTAAAAAATATTACTAGATATTTAAATAATCTTATAGTATGATTTTAAAAACAGTCTTTTATTCATTCTCAGACTGTATTTACAGTTAGACTGACTGTGTGACTGTGTCTGAAATCAGGACCAGAATATTTGATGATCTCATTATCAATTTGATTAATCTCATTACACAGTTTTAACATTATATAGTAGTTTCATACTGTCTCAGTGAGACTTACTATCTACTCTTATTATATTTTTCAAATGAGATCATGATTTTCACTTCTCAATTTAAATTATTTTTATTGCTTTAAATGACTTTAAATCTCATTTGAGTGTTATCAAAAAGCATTACTTTTTAAAAAATTAAAAATAGTCTAAAAAAAACCTTAAAATGTCTAAAAATAGTAACTTTATGTCAAGAATGAGACTAAATAAGATCAAATAAGATTACTTTCTTATTTTTTCTAACTTATGATCTCATTTTGAGATCTGATGAATAGTCACTTTTCATGTTTTTTTAATGATTAGTCTCAGCGGGATTCACACTAAGAAATGTATAAGATCAGATCAAATGAGATCAAATGTAAAATTTATAATCTCAGTGATCAGTCTATTTACAGCTATGTATATATATTAATTATATTCAGTTATATGAATATAATATCTTCTGTGAGATAATTAATTACATTCTTAATCAGAAATAGAGAGTAGTAACTTTTTATAGTTTTAAAGTTTAAATTATAATAGTTTATATATAATCTGAAATCTTTATTCTTCTTCTTTATAAATATCATAGAGATTTCTGCAGAGATCTGTAAAAATTAAATAAAGTTATTCTTTAAATTCTTCTTTATATAAGTCTGCAGAGCTTCTGTCTTATAATAAGAGAGCTTATAGATTAATTCTTAGAGGAGTTTCTACTCTTTTATTAAATTTATTATCAGATTCTTCTTACAGTGAGATAAAAGCTCAGTTATTTTAACTGAATTGAATATCTCTATAAGATCTCAGTATTTCTCTAATATCTGAAACTCAGTTTTTATAACTATGAAGTTCTCAGATATTTATAAAGTTATTATATAAATAAGCTTATCTTCTCTAATTAACTCTGCAGTATTAACTGATTCTATCTCTATAAGTAAGTTTGTTAATATTAATTAAAAGTATAAATCTGACTTATAAACAGCTATATATAAATTATGTCTTTAAAGTTATACAAGTTTTAAGTATATATTATTTATAATATCTGTGACAATTACAGTTTCTGTAAATCTTCTTCAAGTTTTAGAGAGATCTTATAATTTAAAAATAACTCTTATAAGTTTCTTATTATTATTATTATTATTATTCTTTCATTATACTCATATACAAGTGAAGCTTATAATGAGTTCTTGCGTGATGTTAAATACAGGTTAAGTGTTGATTATACAGAAGGAAATACAGATGTTGAGACCATGTCAAGATAATAAGAATATAGAAAAATACAAAGAAGTGATAATTAGATAGACTGATCAGTGAGATTATGAATTTCACATTTAATCTTATTTGATCTGATCTCATACATTTCTTAATGTGATTCTTGATGTGAGTCTCACCAGGACCAAGCCTCAAAAAAATCTGAAAATGAATCATTTCTGAGAGAAATGATGTGAAAAATGACTAGATTTAATTCAAGAACAGTGAAATGAGAGTAATTTCTCAGAATAAACTGTGAAAGATGATCATTCTTTCAAAATCAGAATAAGACTGAGACTGAAGATTAAAATCAGTCTTATTCAGTTCATTCAGTGATTACTTATATAATCAGAATTTGATAATGATTATTAGTAATGCTCATAAAACAACTAAATACATTCTTATATAAGTTTATTCTTCACTTTCTTATGAAAACTACACTTCTCTGATATACTATGATCAGAGATATTAAACTGTCTGATAATTTCATATTTTACAATCATGAGTTTCTTGATTATTTCTTCTTATAATTATTCTCAGTGATAGTGATAAATATCTTAACTTGAGTTGAACTTTCACTTCATTCTCACCTCTATCAATGAAATTATCAGAATATCACATGTTATCAGTACAACAGTTGAATATATACTCTTAACAATTTTTCATAACTCTAGAATTGATTTAGCATGTAAATTCATCAGATCATCTTGAAGATAGCAGTCAAATTCAGTTTTATAAGCATGTAGTTTTGTCTGATTTTCAGTTACAATCAATGTATATAAGTTCTGTTTCAAAGTTAGTATTATAGTTCTATGTGATATGAAGTGTTATCAAAAATCATTACTTATTAGAGAATTGTATTTCACTGTCTTCATATCTTAAATATCTGCTCATTCAAATCTCTGATAGTTGATATTGTAGTAGTCTCAGACTAATTGAATATATAAGTCTCATTTCTCCTCTGTTCAATCTTGAGAAGTGTAGATATTAACTCAATAGAAGAGATCTAGTAGAGCTGCTACAGTATAGTACTCTGTAAAAGATTGTTCAGTTTTGCTGTAGTAATATACTAGTTTATCTCTTACAGTAATAATAGCCTGCACTATAGCATTATTTCAGACTGAATTTCTTTTTAAATGATTCAACTGCTTCTTAAGATAAGTAAATAAACTGTTATACACTCATCAGACTGACTGCAGCATTAGTATATAAGTGATTGAGACTGTCTTCATTATCTTATAAAACTGAAACAGTAAATCAATCATATATTTCAACTGAGTTCACTTCATATCAGAAAGTTTCAATATCTGAATCTTTTCTCAATCAGAGTGTTACACTCAATGATTAATTATCTGATACAATTAAAGAGTCTGAATAGTTATCTTATATATTGAACTTCATTATATTCTAATATTCTGTATCATATTCAGTGATGTGACTGATTTATTTATTTATTGAATATTATGAAATTATTATTATTGTTTAGAGAAGATACAAATCACATTAATAATATTTCAAATCTGTGATATTTAAATTATTAGTCAATCTATTCAAAATTAACAGTAGTGTTATTAATAAGCATTATTAAAAAACAATATCAAAAAGTGTTATTAAAAAATATTATCTTTTATAAAGTGAATGTAAAAGTTACTTAAGTAATCACTTTGATCTCATTCTTATCTCAAGAATCAGTTATCTCATTATTCTTCATCTCAATATTAAGATTCTTTATCAGTGTTTACATCACAAGTTGAATCACATGAGTAATGCAGAGAATATAATCTTGTTTATTATTTCAGAAATGCAAAGTCAATTTTTGCTTTAAGCTCTTCATTATAGTGTAGTTATTCACAGTATTGTCAGTTGTAATTATAAGAAGACTGAGACTAATATCTCAATAGTTATTTTTAATCACAGTCATTATTATCTCTGTTATATAATTCTCAGTATGACTACTGATCAATGATTCAAATTCAATTAATATCTCTTAATAAGTTCAGTTCTTATCAATGTAATAATATATAACTCTTATAAATGTAAGATTATTTATACTAGTTTATATATTCACTGTGAGAGATATTCTTTAATAATTCTTTAACTCTGATTCTAGATATTATATATTAACTTTGTAGTATGTCTCAAGATTGAACTGAAGACAGAATCAATGTGAAATATAAAGATTTGAATTAAGTATTTAAAGAAGTGTTCAGAATTCAGAGTTTTCAATTAATTAAAGAGAAAGATTCAGAGATATACACATGTAAAGTAATTATTCATAGAAGTTATTAAATAAGAGTTATGAAATCAGAGTACTGATATATGATTATTTTCATATGATTTTCTTCAAATTAGAAAGTTAGTATTATTAAAAATCATTATCTGATAGAGTAACTTATCAGCTCAGTAGTAATTTTCTGATTATTTTTCTTTTATTATCTGCATTCTGATGACTTCAGATGTCAGAAAATTTCTTCAGAGTTATAATCAGTTTATAATGAATATTTCTGAATGAAGTTACAGTGATTATAGCAGAGAAATGACTCTTCAGTAATCTATAATACAATCTATTAATAATTATTTCATAGTTCATCTCAATATTTGTGTTGAGTTTTCATAAATTTCATGACTTGAAATCA
>NW_003101650.1:351680-353468 GCF_000003855.2 Blastomyces gilchristii SLH14081 | reverse complement strand
ACATTGCGTATTAACACTGCAGCGTTCAACCTGCATTAATTCAAACAGCTGCGTTAGAGGCCGGGTTTTGTGATGATTAGGATGTAAACTGCATCGAAGGACGTTATGAGATGTCCCCGGAAAAGGAGATCTAGGCCGTATTTATCGAAATGTTGAAAAAATATTAATACTTATATATTATAGTGATTTGTGAATCATGATAGTTAAATATATATATATATATATATATTATTTCTGACTTGATTACAACTTGTACAATAATTTTTGAAAACTCAAAATCAATTTTAATTATTAATAATTATGAACTTATAACTAACTAATATAAAAAGAAAAAAACTTTTTCTATTTCTTCTCTTTCTCATTCTTCTTATCATTCTTTATAATTTACTTCTTATTTTTCTTCTTCTTCTTCTTCTTCTCATCTGAGATGATAATCATCTTAAAATCTCTCTTCACTGCCTTCTCAGAGAAGGATTCTTACTGCTCTCTCTTAGTCAGATTAATCTGTGTTTTAAAATCCTGCATTTTCTGATCTGCTGTCTTGAGTTCCACTTTAGCAGTAAGCAGATTAACATGCTCAGAGAGCAGAACTGTCTTTTCAATATTCTGAATCATGAAGTGTATTCAAGATCTGAACAAGGTCTCAATTCTCTTCTTCTCTGTCAGCTTCTGCTAATCAATTAGAGAACAGAAGTATTATTAAAAATTGTTATCTCTCAATAAATAAAAAACTTATCAGTTTTGACTTCTTTATCTCTTACTTTAACACTCTCTTAATCTTCTTCTATTATCACTTATTTACAGTAATACTCTTCTTCTCTCTTTCTCTCTTTATCTTGAACTCAAATCATTCTCAGAACTTCTTCTGATCTTATTACTACTATATAAGACTTTTCACTGTCTTCTTCTTCAATCTCTCACAAGCAGTGTCATTCGCATTATTTCTATACTTAGTTCAGTCTAAATCTATCAGAAGTATTACTTAAAATCATGATTATTTTACTCTCTTACAGAGTCTCTTTAAGGTATTATAACATGTCTTACAATCTGTCTTCTCTTACTTAAACATCTTCTTCTTCTCTTTCTTCAATCTGTGATAGCATTCATATGCCTTGATGATTCACAGAACTGCAGAATATTTGAAGAGACATGACATGATTAATTCTAATAAGTATTAAAAAGAGATGAAGGCAGAAGAGATGATCAGAAATAATATAATAATTATAATAATAATAATGATGATGATGATGATGATGATAATAATAATAATAATGATAATGATGATAGTGATAGTAATAATAATAATGATAATGATGATAATGATAATAATAATGATGATAATAATGATGAAAGAGAGAGTGTATTGAAATATATTACTGACTTATCAAATATAAAGAGATAAAGAAAATATTAACAGCTTTCAGAGATATATAGAAACAGCTACAGTGTTGCATAGTAATATCATCTTCATTTAATATATACAGTGTTGATATTCTTTGTATGCAGTTATTATATAATCTATATTAGAGATATATGTAGAAAACAGATCTTTATTACTAGAGAGAATGATTACAGCAATTCTCTATTTTCATATTATAAAGATAAGTTATTCTCATTTCTTTCTTCTCTCTTTTCTCTTTTTCTTTAACTCATCACTAAGTTCAAGCTGATATGAAAACTATTAAACACTCTTAGAATTCTTAAATTGAGAGTATAGACTAATCAAATTTTAAATACAGAGATTAAATTACATTGATATACTATATCATTCTCTTTTAATAAATCATA
>NW_003101650.1:334513-351178 GCF_000003855.2 Blastomyces gilchristii SLH14081 | reverse complement strand
TATTTGCATTTATACAGATATATACTGATGAGTTATTAGATAATGTTAAGATAATAACTTATTATAACTGTGTTACTCTCACTATAAGAAATACACAGTTGATAATGAACATTATAAAGACTCTGAGAAGTAAGTATTTTAAAGATACTACAGTTCTGTAATCTTGATTTTTTTTTTTTATTTTTTTTTTCTTTCTCTTTTTTTTTTCATTCTGATTTTTTCTTGTTTTTGTTTTATTTTTTGTTTTTTTGTTTTTTTTTTACATTTTATATTTTTTTCATAATTAAAATTATATGAATTATGATCTGTGTTTAAAAAAGTAATAATATTTGATAACACTCTCTGTTGAATTTTCAACAAATGAGCACTATGTTATAATATTATATAAGTGAGAAGTGATTTTATAGTCTCATTTAGTGCTATTCTCAATAATGAGATCAGAATGAAAATGTGACTAAGAATTCAAACATATTCTTTATTCAGAACTAGATTTTTATTTGAAAAGTGAATCTGAGATCTTTAATATTTGAAATAACATGATTTGAAATCAATGTAATGAACACAAATCATGATCAGAAGTAATGCTTTTAGATAACATGATAACTGTAAAGTTTGATTCTGATCTCAGACACGGTCACACAGTCAGTCTATAATTAGATACATACAATAATAACTTCTCAGCTCAGAAACATAGAGTAATTCATTAAAGTGATTTATACACCTCTATATTTATTAGAAACCTGAGGTGCTTGAGTTATAAATTTAATATATTCTCTACAGGTTTCAAACTCACGTGCCTTGATTTTCCATGCTAAGGTGCTACTGAGTGACTGCATTAATTATTCAGTCACTAAGGCCTTATAAGTTTCTTAATTCTCAGATCTGAGTTCTTACACTCTGCTTATTATAAGAGTAGATTCTCAGTTTTTATTACTCAGTTTATTTACTCTATAAGCTTTAAAAATACTATAGTAATCTGAAATTCTAAGTTTATTAATACTTCTTATACTTATAAGATAATAGTACTATACTACAGTTTCTTTCTATAAGTATATATTTTTATTAAGCAAGTACCAGATTCAGATATCAGTTTTAAAACTCTTAAAAAAATAGTTACTGACTCTGTCTATAACTTTTTAAATTTCTATTTTAGTTTATTAAAATAGTTTATACAGAGATATTCTAGTTTAAAATAGATAAAGCAGAGACTCTTTTTCTTAATCTCTCTATTATATACTCTATTTATAAAAGCTTATAAAGCTCTCTCTCTTCACTTAATAGTTAGATATAAATCTCTCTATATTTTATTATCTTTTCACAGTAAATCTATTCTCTGTTATTTTAACTTTTATAAGATAGATTAATAATTTACTCTCTACAGATCTGTAACTCTTATAGTAATCTGTAAATAGTAAATAAAAGTTATCAGTTTCTTTAGAGTTAAGAACTTAGAGTTTTACTTAATAAGTTTATTCTATATACTTTTATTCAGTCTTTTTATAAATATTATTATTCAGATCTTGTTTCAGAGCTCTATTTTCACAGATTTTAATTTATATTATAATTTTATAAAGTACTGTAAGTAATCTTTATCAGATTTCTTATATCTTTTTCTAATATTAATAATTATAATTTAAATATTCTCTGTTTAACTTATAGAGTCTCTTAACTTATTCTTTAAATAGATTTTAAAAACTGATTAGTAAGATCTCTTACAATTATTCTCTAGATAATTCAGTTAATTCTTAACTTTAATATAGTAAAGATTTATTATTATATAGATAATAATCTCTTTATCTTTTATATTACACAGTCTAACTTATAAGTTAATTTCAAAGATAAACTTATAAAAGCTTTTATAGATTATAATTTAATAGATAGTTTTAAGTAATTACAGCTTAAGAAAGTTTCTTTTCAGTTTATAAGTATCTCTGAAGATTATATTTAGAGACTCAGTTTAACAGTGTTTATAGATAGTAAGTATTTCTTATAAAAAAATAACTTAATTCTGTAGAAAATGCTCAAGAATATTCTTCACTGAGATTGATTTATTTATAAGTTTAATAAGTTTCTCTATTATAGATATAAAGAATAATATTTTATAAGTAATTAATAAGTTCTCTGAGACTTCTTTTATAGAAGTTATTCATGATTTAGATAGCTGTTTCTGAGTGTTTACAGTACAGTTTATAGAGATTAAAGTATATAAGTTTCTAGTTCTTTCAGTTATAACAGATAATTTCTGACTGACAGAGCTTGAAATATAAGAATAAATACTTATAGATAATTATTCAGATATTTACAGCTTAATATAATATATACTATTAGCTACTAGAAGTATTTATAATAGAAAGATAAATATAGAGATTAAATATATAATAGTATTCAAGTTAAGTTATAAATAGTAATTATGAACTTCAGTCTATATAGTTGTATATAGTCAAGAGTCACTAACTCTATTAATTACATAAGAGATAGAAATAGTGGTAAAGAATGTTGGTGATTACTACACCTACCCTAGTCACGTGCCACCCCAACCTATTCATTTAGTGTAACTCGCGTAGTTAGATTACAACACAATACAACAACGTTATCCTTCAAGAAAGAATCTGTAAGAAGCGGAATTTCTTACATATAATTTCTTAAGCTGTTGAAGTTTTAAAAGAAAAAGAATATATTTATTTCATTTAATAACAAATTTTTATTTTGAAGTAAAAAATTCAGAATATGAATTGCCTATTATAAAATAACATTAAATAAATACATTAATACATGTTAACAATATATAGAACAGCAAAAGAACAAATAAAAGTATAAAAATTATCTCAAATTTAACTTAATTTTCAGAAAAGTGAAAAAAAATTACCTTCTACCTTATTACATAAACAAAAATATATATCTAAATTGCAAAAAAAATAAAATAAAAAATAAAAGAAGGGGTAATTATAACAAGACAGTAAGAAAAGAAGAAAAGAAAAAAAAACAGAGTAAAAAACTCATCTCTCTCACTTTACTTCTTTCTACTCTCTGTCCCCTTCTTAATCTTCTTCTCCCGTTTACTTTCGATTTCCTGATTGTATATCTCCCTAGCAGACTCACCAGCCTTGCGCTTCAGAGGCTTTGATGACTTGATGCTCACTGTTGGAATACTGCCGTTCTTGCTGACAGAGGTGCGCACCTGTTTTTCTGCGTCTTCCCAGGCAGCGGCTCCATTGGAGATTTCGTACCTAAACGACAAGAAAAGAGGGCTGGTTAGTTATATCAGGGTAAATTGATCTTGAAATGAATAAAGTAGGGGAAAAGTTAATATGAAAACTTACTGGTCCAGTGGTAACGCGTCGATAAGGGCTCTTTGCTTTTCCCTCAGCTCTTTGTTGACCTCCTGTCCACCCTCTCTTAGCTCCTCATCAAGGCCAACTTCTAAAGGCCGGAATCGATCATCAATGATTTCATCGTCATGTACTCCAGTGGCATCCTTAGGAGCAACGCCAATATCTGCAGGCGGCAGTGTCTCGGCTACAGCGCCTTCGACAAGAGTCCTAAAATGGGAAGAAACTTTCCGTATAATCTTTATGAACATAGCCATCAGCTGCGAAGCGGCTACTTTGATTTCCTTCTCGAGATCGTCAAAGGACTTTCGCTGCAGGCCAATAGCTAGCAGGATTGATTGTTGGACGCCGGAAAGCTTCACGCCGCCGCTCAGACGACCGGAGAAATAAAAGTCTGCGATCGTGGGAACCATGTCGAGGATAACGTGATAATCGAGTAGATTGTTTGCATAGCTGTCTAGACGCTTTAGGTCAAAGGGCGAAAATGCGGCGTCCAAATCTGCCTTCGTTAGAGTGGAAGGTTTGAAGGATGGGGCGGATTTTGAAACTGCATTGGCAGATTCGCCGATGCTGAGCGATAGAACGGATGGGAAGTCGCGGAATTGGTACGATAGCAGGGCATGAAAACGTTTGTGGAAGTCACGCGCGTAGGCTCCAAGCCAGCTTGTGTCGTTACTCCCCGTGGATAGGGTGCGGAGCATGACACAGGAGTGTTCGCCGGTTAGGTCATTGGGGGTTTGTCGGAGATACACTGGAGCGAAGCGGGAACGTTTCCAAAACTTGTGAAGCGGAGGGGTCAGACCATAACTAACACCAAGGTAGTCAAGAGCGTCGGGGCGCCGCTCGTTAAGTCTTGCAAAGAGGGGTGGCATGGAATGTATATCTCGGATACGAATATTATCATCCAGAAGGCTTGAATTTGCCAATTCTTCGTCTGTTACTCTAACCAATTCGTCGGATGGGTAATTATCTTCCTCTGATAGGTTTGCAAACTTTCCCTCGAAGAAATCAGTAAGGAGCTCGAGGGCACGCGAGCCGTATCCCATGCCCAGGTAATCTGGATTCGTAGCTATCCGCACGATTCTCGCCCCTGAAAGTCCCGCAAATTCCTCGTCTTGGAATTGTTGACTAACAAGCCAAGGTATTAAATCTCCTCCAGCTCGTTGTCCACGGCTGAGACCATGCAAAACGCTCTGCTTGCTTATCCGACCTTCTAAAGCCACTTGGATTACGCAGAGTGGTTCTGGAACTTTGTTGGGATAAGTAGGCGGGACCAGCACAAATAGTTGATGCGCGGGCGCGTCGCTCATGAGCTGAAGATCATTTGGCGAATTTTTATAGTGGCTAGCGACGTACAGGGCCATCATCTGCTGCAAAAGCTTTTCGGGGAGCGGGTGGAACGAGAACAGGACGTCACGGTTAACGTGAAGAAGTTCGCATTGAGATGGGTGAGGACATCCCTGAGTATTCGCTTTGGACTTGGGGAGGGTTGCATCAAGGCAGAGAAGTTTATTCATCCACTTTTCCACGAAATCTCCAGGCGCGTATCGAATCGGTTCTGAAAGAGTGATTTCTCGCAGTGACCGGCCGCCTGAGAAATTTTTCTCTCCATGCTTCACGGACTTTCCTGCCGCCCGGTCAACGATGTCGGTATCATCCCCACTCTTAGCTCCACCTCTCGATTGCTCTCGAAGCTGTTGGATTAATTTCAAAGATAGGGATCTGCCTGTGCCTTCATATCCGCTGATGGTGGACGCCATGAATACCAAATATGGGCCCATTAACTTTCGTACTAGCGGCAGCGGTATGGCAGCCGCCTCATCAATTACCAGAAGTTCTGCCTGTCCAAGCGCAAAGGCATCTTGGGGCTGGATGTACTGGATTGTTTGCCTGTGTTGGCGGTGGACGTTAACGCGCACAATGGCTTTATTGAAATCCGGGTTCGTTGATTGAAGAATTGTATAATCAACATGATCCAAGTAACCCAGCGCATCAAACCCCTTGAAGACAAATTCAAACAGAGTTTTCAAATTCTCCGGGCTTGGAGAGGTAATGAATATATTGCTATAGCCGTATGCGATGGCTGCAGCGATGGCAACACCAAGAGCAGCAGATTTTCCACGGCCACGGGCAGCAGTCAGGGTGACAGTATTTCGCAGGGTCTTTTCTGCGATGGCATCAACAAATGTGAGGAGAGCTTTCGCCTGGTCTACCGTCTTCGCCAAAGTGACTAAGGACCCTACAGGTTGTGTATCTGCCAGTTTATCCTTGATCTCCTTTAGTTCCTTTTTCGTTGGGTCGGTAGACTCGTCGCTTGGGTCAGCTGGAGGGAGCGGTTCCACGTATTTGCCGCCAGAAATTGGAAGGACATTAAGCTCATCATCTATTACCAAGCAAGATTTGCAGCTTCCAAGTGAAAGGATAAAACGTTCGTTAAACCGTGCCACAACATCGTCATGGGCTTCAGTTCGGTATCTGGAATGGACATCCATCGAGAGGGTGTACAGCTGTTTTAAGCTCTTCATTCCCTTCAACAACAGTATGACAAGTCCCCCACCTTCAACTGTTTCAATAGTCCGCGCCAATAAATTAGGCGTAAGTGCCTCAAAGTCCTGCAGCACACACATCCCATAGGTATTTCCCAAAATTTTGTCTGTCTCCTTGTAATAAACATAGCGAATTTGCTGTAGGGTTACGAACAGTTCGAAAGGGTCCTCTGTATTTGGGTCTCGTATCCCTCTCTTGATTTCTTTCTTGATCTTTGCCTCGCGCTTCTTTCGGTGGCTAGTGAATCCAAGCAGATCCTTCTTATATGCCCATAGAACCGACTTGTTTTGTTTAACGTCGACGCTCGACATTATATGGTGGAGGTGGACGATGACATCTTTGGCGCGGTCCCCAACGACCACGAAAAAGCTTCTCTTCTTCTCCTGTATTCCATTTCGAATCAAGGAGGTAATCCTGGAATCGATTGCTTTCCGTGGCATGGCTCCGACGGAACAAAACGTGAGGGCGCTGGCGCTGGCGCTTTGGAGGAGGGGAACGCAGGGCGGCCGAACTTGCTTGCTTGAAGTCACGCAAATTTCAATTCATTGGTGGGACAATCTGGCACCAGGAATCCACAACACACAAGCAAATAACCCAACGCTGTGTGAAGCTATTTTGTTAGTCAAAGACAGCTATTAGTTATTACATTACGCTGTAGTTCTCCCTTCCCCACATTGATATCGCATACCAAAAAAAAAAAAAATAAATAAAAATAAAAATAAAAATAAAAATTGGCGGCCGGGTAAAATTACTCCTTTTATAAACTTCCCAAGAAGGGAAGGTTATGCCGAGGGTCACGGGTCTTACCCAAAAAGGAAGTGAGCAACAGAAAATAAGCAATCGAGATCAGCCAATTAGAGCATTGCAATAACAACCTTAAATATATCCATAGAGTTAACTTATGGATTTTATCCAAACCGATCAGCCCTAACTTTTGATCAACAAGGATGAATCAATAAATCAATATTACGCTGTAGATGAGGACGAACATGAAAAGGTTCTCAAGAAATAGTAAATTTCTTCTAGTTGAATAATTGGGCTTCTCCAGGCTTCTTGTCCGTGTTGAGCGCCAAAAGAGTCGCATGGGTAGCATTCTCGTATAACTAGACATTAACTATATAGGGGGTCCTGGGTGCAATATTTAATGAATAACTAGCTAGTTACCCCTCGCAGTGGGCAGTTCGTAAGCCAGTTCGTTCTCTGATAGTGAGCTACAAATCACCAAGGCGGAGGTTCTACCGAGTTCAATTCGTAATAATATGAATAGCATCGCGAGTTCTCGATATTTCAAGGCTATCTACTCTGTAAATACAGACCAGCAACTCAAAAACCTCCATGTCCGCCCGTGGTCGGGCTCTATACTATACTCTATACGCCGCTAACACGAGACTAGTTGTGCTGGATCTTGCCTGGCTGATCAATTCTCATTGCGTGAGCTGAGACACTCGTTTTGAGATTTTTCAGCGATAGTTATTTAGGGTATTATAGTTATTATTAATATAACTCGAAACCTTCTGGATTTAAACTCCCGTCACCGTCCATCTCCCCATCTCCCCGGAGTTTTGGCTTTGCGAATTGTCTATGGTTCGGACACTATCCTTCTGAATATCCAGCCAGAGTTCTGAGCTTTCCATAAATACGAATCGAGATCCTCTCAGCTTACCTACCTCCCACCAAAACTCCAAATCACCCCCAAATACCTTATTTATGGCGATTCGCATCAGCCGAGCCTGCGTGGGATAACTGGATCGCCATATTACAGCGGACATGCTCTAGGGGTTTGATTGGCCCCCCGTTTCCAGGATTTGTCGCCTTTGCTATAACTGTGGAGTTGTTTCTTGGACTAGGAGAACTGCGAGCACCGAGGGGGGGGGAAGTTCCGTCAAGTTCATTGAGATATACTAGGTTTTACTAGAGTCAAACGTGTGGTATTTCTTATTGCACGTTTTGCGCTCCATCGCGGATCAGGCCTAGGAATGGACACTATCTCCCGTGGGACGATCAAGTACACTGCATCAACGTACGGCCCCTGGTTCCTAGAGAGAGAGGATAGGGGGGCAAAATGAAATGCGCACAATTCTAACGTCGCTATAGTGTATTTATCATCAGCGTCTCATTATTGAAGCTCTCCGCAGAGTCCTCCCTCGTTTTTGGTATGTTCTCTTCTACTACTATTTCGATCGCAGTGGGATCCCCAATAGTTGACAGATGCTAAAAAGTAAGGGGATGACGAACATTAGACCGGCCTGCGCATACTGCTGCAATTACCTCCGCATTATCCGGCCTCTTCCTCCTGGTATTCGGCCTTTTTGTCACTTCTCCTTCGCGACACCCCGACGCCGACGAGCACGATGATTCGATCCCGCTTTCAGACTCTCTCCCACATTCCCCATCCGATACCTCCAAGGCTATAGAGAAGCTGCGCAAACTCACAAGCGCACAAACACGGAAAGCATCGCGTATAACCTGGCTGGCTATATGTGCGTTGGCTTTGCGCATTGAAGTGTCACGTCACATCGTGCATAATGCGGAATGTTTGAAACCGGCCTCTTTTGTAAGCTACAATGCCAATTTTCATTTTGAACATAACCTATATATATCTATTTTTTTCCCAAAGGCTGACAATAATGTCTTCGCTGGTTGTAGGCCTTGACTCCTCTTCTCCTTTCGATATACGGATATTGGGCCAATAGACGAGCCAATCGCATTAATAACACCCAAGGCTTTGACGACAATGCGAAACGATCACTGGCGTCTACCTTTCCGATTCTATTATTAATCACCTCCGCTTTCCTCACTTCCTCCATGAGCAATGGCTGGAAATCTACTTATATCTGCCCCTTGACCGGTGCCTCTGCGTTGTTTACGGCTTTATTGCAAATTCTTGGTTTAGTGTTGGATACCGTTATACTCATTGCATTCTCGGAACTCGGCCGCCAGCGCACTCGTCGCAGTGATGGACGGAGGGTACAAACTACTGTGCTCTGGGGCTTCGTGCTGATTGTAAGTAAGCACCTTTAGGGGGATGTAGTGTACAAGATGTCATCTGATCTAACTTCTACTTCGATGGGTCAGGGTGTATCAGTAATATGGCTACTTGCTGCATTTCCGATATATTTGATCCTGCCTAAACAAAGGGAGTGGTTACTCCAGTTCTCCCTCCCGTACATTGGCAGCGTTATGAAGCTGAGCCTCCTTTTTACATGCGCCTGTGTCTCAGCTTCATATATTGTGAGTTCTGTTTCGAAAACATTTCTCTGGACGCCTTCATTGCTAACTTGACTCCAAAGGTAACGCAAATTAGAATTCTGGGAATATCTTTCCTTTTCTCATTCACATTTGTTTGTATATCGCAATTATCCCATCTGTGGACCGCATTCCAAGCTTTTCCTGTTATCCCAGTGTTTACTGCTGGCTTTTCCATCATTTTGCTGCATGTTTCGGGATATTGGTACTGGCGTTCCAGTACAGCCACCGACCAGGATAGAAAAAAACAATGGCAGCCCCGAAGCTGGATACGATTGGTATTTTTGGCTTTGATTGGTTTATCCTTCGTGCTACTCGTAACAGCGAAGAACGAAACCCCGCGCCATCCGATTGACACTCTTATATCTCGAGCTAAAACAAATTTTGGCCAATGGGTGGCCAGCGCGAAATCGAGCCAAAACCTTCAAGAAGCTGTAGCTGAATATCAGCGACGTTACAAACAGCATCCGCCACCGTACGCAACTTCACCTAGTTTTCTATTATGTATCTCGAATTCTTTACTAACCTAGATTATAGTGGTTTCGATCTATGGTATAAGTATGCGACTGAGAGGTCTTCCGCAGTGATTGATGATTATGACCAAATCTACGAAGACCTTCTCCCTTTCCGCGCATTAAGCCCTCGAACGCTACGTGAGTTGACTAATGCCATGGCATCCCACCCTTCGAACGATATGGCTACTGTGAGCGTTCGTGGTGGAACTACCCAAATACAAGAAAGCATTGTACCAACACACAGATGGATGGTTGAAGGGGTAGCGAAAATGATCAACCCTTTCTCACAATTCCTGCCCGACATGGACCTAGCTTTCAATTTGAATGATGAATGCCGAGTCGCTGTTCCTTGGGAGAAAATCAACGCTCTCCACGGTTCTGCCAAAAGCCACATCCGCCAGGGCACTGATAAACTGATTGGGTCCTGGTCCGAGAATCGCGCCTCAACTTGGGAACTCAGCGAATCTGCAAAGAAGGGAGCAGATCAGCTTTTTACAGACGCTTCCTTTCAACAAGTATATGATCTCGTTGGGCGCTCTGTATGTCCCCCTTCATCGATGGCGAAAACGTCATTCGTTTGGGACAAACGAAACGTTTGTTTGAACTGTGCCAGGCCACATTCCCTCGAACAGTTCTTAAGCGACTGGACGCTGGCCTCTGATATTTGCCACCAACCTGATCTGGCCTATCTGAGCGGATTTTACCTCTCCCCTTCCGCTTTTAGAGTATCCCAATCACTCTTACCAGTTTTCAGCCAGAGCAAAGTATCCGGTTTTAACGACATCCTCTATCCGAGCTCGTGGAACTATATAGACAAAGTCATATATAGACCCACAGACGAACATCCAGATGCGCCTTACTCCGAAAAGCAGTCCACCCTTTTCTGGCGCGGTACCACATCCGAAGGATATAGCTCTTCCGGCCAATGGAAGGGCATGACCCGCCAACGCATTGTCCATCTCGCCAACAACCACACCTCAAACTCCGTCTCAATCCTCCTCCCTTCCCCTTCCTCTTCCACATCAAAAAGAAACCCAACCTCCTACACATATACCAACATGCCCGCCTCCGAGATCCCCGAAGCCCTCGACCTACAAACCTCCATCTACCTCGCAGGCCAAATAACCCGTTGCAGTTTATCAGATTGCGTTTCCCAAAAGAAAGAATTCAGCCTGGGCCCTTCAACCGATTTCCAAGAACATTGGAAATACCGGTTCCTAATGGATGCCGACGGGGCTGGGTTTAGCGGTCGTTTCCTCCCGTTTCTGCAGAGTAGGAGTCTCCCGTTCCGCACGGGCCTGTTTCGCCAGTGGCTGGATAGCCGGCTTACCGCGTGGCACCATTTCGTCCCTATCGATATTAGACTGCACGGCCTGTGGAGCACCCTGGCATACTTCTCTGGCGCGAGGGAGGCTGTGCTGCCGGACTCTAATGCTGCTGGGCCTATTCCGGATGCCAATAAGGATAATAAGAGAAATGGTGATGGTGATGGTAATGGGAATAAAGCTGGCGGCGAGACAAAGCAAAAACCACCACCCAGCCGGACGATGTGGGCGAGGAGGAATAGTGAGAACAACAATGCTAAAAAGGACCACAAGAACAAGAACAACAACGATAATAATAATAAGCAGAAGATATTGATGGAACCACACACGCGCGAAGGAGAGTTTATAGCCGAAGAGGGCCGGAAGTGGGCAGAGAAGGCGCTTCGGAAGGAAGATATGGAAATCTACATGTTCCGGCTGCTGCTGGAATGGGGCCGGTTGACAGATGATAAGAGGGACCAGCTGGGTTTCCAGGTAGGATAAGGGTGATGATAATACTGTGCAATACAGCAGTCGCTACTTTTTATATAGACCGACTTCTATCTTTTTGTCCATTTTCTTCTTATTTACTTTTTTTTTCGGTTGTTGCGGTAAACCAGGCTTCCGTTAGCATGCGCGGGAAAGAGTCGAGGTGTGTATAGGGCGCGCGGGCGCAAAAACCTGGATTGGATCTTGCTTTACTTTAATTTTTTATATACCTCAAGATTATTGCAATGTACATGTACAAACATTTAACGAGTTATTTCATGTGCTTGTTTCACCTTGACAATATTAAGATTGGTGATTATAATTTATGAAGAGCGCAGTAATAGTAATAGCACATACAGACAACAAAGCTAATGTGAGGCTCAAAATGTAGGGATCGGCGTTCCCGATTATCAAAACGGGTGAGAGAAATTGAAGGGTCCAAATCAGAATACTTAGAACGTAGGTCTATGATTAGGATAGACAAAGGGAGATGAGATGTGTGACTGAATGTCAAATTTCTATGGGCTGTCTGTTCTGTATATATATATGTATATATATCCGTAGCCACCTTCGTAAACAAAAACTACTAGCAAAGAATCGCAGGGTATTTAACAGATTCAAGCCCATAAACTTCTCATCTAAAATTATATAAGGTAATAATAATAAAAGAGGGCCTTTTTGGCTGTGCTTATCCTGCGTGCGTTGTATTCAGTTTCGGATTTTCCCCCAATAATAAAAATTGATCGGGCCATCCAAAGTGGTGTTTCCACTTCGTCCGTTCCCATTTCACCCAAATAAGCATTTTCACCCAAGCAAAGCCGGCAAAGAAAAATAGGAAGAATATAATTAGATTAACAGAAGTAGAAACATTATCAAACACATCATCAACACTCCCTAAAAAAGAAAGGAGACCAAAGCGAGGCCTGGCCCCTGATTGCTCGTCCAAGAGAGCACGAACAATGAAGGAAAAACGAATATCACACCCAAGTAAAAATTCCAACAGAGCTATTACAAAAGGGAGTCAAGAGGCGCATTCTATTTTACCTATCAATGATGAGCTGCAGCAGCGTGCTCGTTGATATGCTGTCGTCGCTTCAGTACTTGTCATTTGTGGGGTATCCCGCTGGTTCTGTGGGATAAGCAGCTGGCTCTGTCTCATCCTCAGCTGACTCTGTCGGGATAGCTTCCTTGTAACTCTCAGGAGCAGTCACTACGATCGCGATTGTCGTTTTGGTCGTATAGGTTATGCAGCTCTGCGTTGGTGGTGGCGTGCAGGATGAGACGTCAGTCGGGTCAACGGAAGCGGTCCCAGTAGGATATTCGCTAGGTGCGGATGCCGATGGCAAAGATTCTGAGTAAGTAGCACTGGGAACAGTGGGTTCGTCAGACGATGGAACAGGATAATCGGTAGGCACAGGCGAAGATTCTGAGTAGGTAGCACTGGGGACAGTGGGTTCTTCAGACGATGGAACAGGATAATCGGTAGGTACAGGAGAGTCAGTAGACGCAAACGAAGACTTGGGGTAGGAAGAGCTGGATGCGGTAGGCTCAGCGGTCGATGGTTGAGGATATTCGCTAGGCGTGGACGCGGATTGCGAAGGTTCCGGGGCAGTAGAGCTGGAGACAGAAGGCTCATATGTCGATGACGTGGTCATAGTCGTAGTCGGGGCCTCAGTTGACGACGAAGACGTCGATGATGTTGAGGATGTAGTGGTGCTAGTTGACGTATCGCCTTGCTTGTTCTGGAAAACTTTCATGTAGTTGATGGACCAGAAGGCTTCACTGAATGCCCAAGGGTTGTTCTTGACATAGTCTTCGCAAGTCCTGCCTCCCGCAGCGCACCCGTTCTCGTTCCAGGTAGCCTTGGCCCAGTCACCACAGAAGGCGGTATTGAAGATCTGCAGGCATGAAAAAGAATTTGGTTAGTTCAGAACTACATGAAGACCCCAATTTGAATGGATGGCAGTTGGGAGGTTGGGGGGGTTATTTACAATTCGCTGTTCCTGGAAGAATTTGTCAAATTCACAACCCGTGAAGTGTGCAATTGGTCTGGGCCAGGTCGACGGATCTGGGTTCTCGTCATTGATATTGGAGGGAATTTGGTAGCGCGGGAAGAACCAGACACTGATGGAATCGCTAGTCCATTCAGTCGCATATACACCTCCGCCAATACTGTTGAATGCAGTTCCGTAGCTAGTTGCGCTAGGGGCCCTGAACAAGCATCCTTGGTTGCTTGGTTGATTTGGAGAGTATACATCACAGTCCTTGGTGACGAGTATCCCACTATATTTATTATTGTCTTCCACTTTGCAGCCTGCTGTGGTGTGCAATGCAACCACGTTCTTGTTTTGTTTGTTGACACCCTCGATGATATCGAATTCGCCATCATCAGGCCATGTGGCCCCCGTTGCCCAGCTATATGGTGGTCAGAGTACTGGGGACTAGAAAAAAATCGCGAGGGGGATGGACATCGACGCGTTGGGATGGACTAGGACTTACAACGCGGGCCAGGTTCCACAGATATTACCGGGCATGTGAGAGATATCAGCCACAATCAGGCCGTGTTTGTATGATTTCTTCGTCTCCAGCCGAACACTCTCACGGCCACGACCCCTTGCAACATTCTGATGGTCAACTCCGAGATAGACAAAATCGTTATTATTTGAAGCAAGCCCGTCCCTCAGTGCTTTGGATTTATCAACGTAAGTAACATATGCATTACTTGGGTCCGGTCCCTGTTGATAGTTAGTTGGGAACACCAGAGGTCGCACCCCATTCATTGCGCGAGGAGTGAATAGGGTCTTACGTCAAAGAAAGCGAAGTCGTCAAAGAAGTTCGAGGGTTGATAATCATCTTGGAGTACGTAGGCGCCAGTACTCAGCTTGGCCAGAGCGGCAAGCAACGCGAGCTTGGTAGCCCTCATTTTGTTGTTGTGGTTGATGTTGCTCAAGGAATGATGTCGACTCTAGTCTTCACGTGGAACGTTTTATAACTTCGAAATGGTGAAGAGATGCAAACCTCTTCACAGGAAAAGAGCGTAATTATGCAAAACACAATAGTCAAGGAATGGAATAGTTGCAATACCTGCAACATAAAAAGGATGCGCAGAAGGAATGTGTTTGACTGACTGAAAAGAAGAAACCAGCAACAAAAGGGAACAGAAAAAGATTAACTTGCGAGAAGTTTCCAGGGGTCATCATCATCTTGTTATAAAATCAGCTTTGGCCCTGACCCTGACAACAAACAGCCCAGTGTTCCTGAATTAGTTCATGTAGCGGCGCCAGTGGAGGTCAATGTAGCGGTACAGTCCAGTAGTTGGGTGAATCCAACTACCTAGCGTGGGACGTAAGACATCCAGAGCCATACGCTGCGTGGCTATCAAGAGCCACAGCCTCCACGTCTTGGGAGTGAGCGCCCGTACGAGATGTGGTCGACAAGGAGCCATTACGAGCCATTATCCAGTCGTAGTCAGGAAAATTTTGCCTCGGCGGGGCTGGATGTTACAATTCCCCAAGCATCAGGAGAACCCCTCATCACGCCCTGTTGAATACGCAACTGGATATCTGGAACAAAGATCAACAACCAAAGGGCCACGCTCTGTTTGGAAACATGTTGCTGCTTCTTGAAACTGCAGCCCACTTTTCCACCTTGCGGATGTTTTTGTAAGTGGTTAAAAAAGTGAGCACGGAAGCGCCGGTCGAAACGAGTCCGACTTGGCGGCGTTGCGTCGGTCTGGAATAAATCAGGAACTCCAATCAGCGAGGGTTGGTAACTTCCGAAGCGAAACGGCGCCAGGCTAACGAGGATCCTTGGACGCCAGTTGTCAAGCAGAAACGAGCGCCCGAAGATATCACGATTCAACGACCGAACCACAGCACCAGGATTCATCCACCACCACCAAAGAGGCTACAGTTCAATTGCTGCCTTTTCACCCGTCATCATGCTCTCCGTCGCTACTCTCTCTAATACCGATTGATTCCTGATCGAGAAAGATGAGGACGAAATAAAGTTGAGGCTCCTCCGCAGTTTGCGTTTAAGGTTTGCTTAGTCACCCCCTGATTCGCACCACCTGCACACCTGCACCTGCACTGCACAGTGCACAACATCCGGAGATTTTGTTCCGAGGCTGACTATCGGGCTCTGGGCACGAGTTTGGCAGGGCCTAGACTGCGACAGAAGTTGGCTGCAAGTAAGCCTGGACCGCTATGCGTAAACCATCCTCGTTCTCCTTTGTCCCCCTTTTTCGGGAAGAATCGCGACTAAGAACGACTTGCACCGGGCAAAAGATCCTGAAGGAGGTGTTACACCTTACACAGCTACTAAAACTATTCGTCCTACATGGGGAAACGTGACATTAATATACGCGCCTCCACAGTGAAGCCCTTGTTCCGGTACCAGGCGGAAACAAACAACATGGCCGTCAGCAAGAAGAAAGACTCCTTAGGACTTTAGAACGCTTGGCCCAACAATGGCAAATTTGCGAAGCAGTTAGCGACTTTTAGCTTTACCAACTGACAAACAACTTAACTGGCACTCGGTGCTAATAAAAAAATCTCTAGTTTTCAGCCGCATCGAAGGGTCGCGCTGGGAGCAAAATGGAGGAAATGCGCCACAGGATCTTTCCCGCCTCGCCGATTGGATGGGAAATGGAAATTTATCCGTGCTTAGCCTAACTTCCACAACTCACCCACCCTCCCGCATGCGAGAGGACAGGGGGTGCAGATACCTAGCCCAGAAAGGAAGTCAACTCAAGGGAGCGTTGCTCAGCCATTGTTTTCAAATCACGAAGGTAGTTGAAGCATAATGTATTTTAGAATTAATATGGTTAGAACCCCGGCAAGTGGTATGCAAGTCGACGATCACTTCGACGAGAACATGAATGGTATGAAGAAAACGTATACACTATACACGTGACACTCGTATATGCTCCGTATATGTAGCTAAGGCATGACGAACCAGAATGTCATTCCATATAAAATCATGAAATCCTTTCTAGTAAACAGGCGTAATTCACGACAAGATTAAACAGGGACGAAACAAGAGAAAGGAATGGAAAAGCACAAGATGCAATTGTGGGATATATGGGCAAAGCTAGGAGAACAGGTGGGGTTGGGTCGAGGTGAACAGAGTCGAGGTGAACAGAGAGGAGGTGAACAGAGAGGAGGTGAACAGAGAGGAGGTGAACAGAGAGGAGGTGAACAGAGAGGAGTGGCTGGAGCCAAACTGGAGCGATAT
>NW_003101650.1:313013-334333 GCF_000003855.2 Blastomyces gilchristii SLH14081 | reverse complement strand
TCAGCCTCGTTTCTCTGCCTCGTTCACCAGGCATGGTCGGTGATATAGATGCCGACAGCCAAACACGATTAGGGGTCCAACGTCCTGTCCAGGACCGAGTAGCTGGGGTTCCTGCGGCCCGAAGGGATGTGTGAGTTTTCCACTAACATCCACCTGTGTCGTCAGGTTCGTATTTTGGCTCGATGTGTGTACATTCGCATCGTCTCGTAACATTGGTTCCTTGCCCTTTCCGTACGAATGTAGATTCGTATTTCCAGCCATGTCGAGCTGTCTTGCTTGTCCGCGCTTCGCATCAACGTCTTGTTTATTTTGCCACGCTTCCCAAATCCAGGCCCCTGATCCGGGCCCCCATACTCGCTGTCGACAAACTTCACAGACCTGCCCTCGCGGTCTCCACCCTCGTTGACGGAGTTTGGTAATTTCGTTCACATGCACAAAAAGGTCCTTGTCCAGCATTGAATTGGCGAGGGAAAGTAGAGATTCCTCATAAGCGTATGCAGAAAATATTGATGCGATTACAGAACGAAGCTCTGAAAGAGAAGGTGAAGCAGCAGCTACCCGTGTGAGGAAAGCTCGCAGAATACGCAAAAAGGAGAGATCAGTTCTTTCACCAGGTCTATCGCCGGATTTTGTGGTGCTCGTCAACAGAGCAGTAAATACTTGCTGAACAAGAACCCGAAAAGAGGAGGAAATCTCCCCGATTTTAGTGCTATCAGTCTTTTCCCTTAGGGTATCCCTCTCGAAGCCTGGCGAAACTTCCCTCAGCAAAGGCGACATATTGCGAGCTATACGGACGATCGCTTCAATAAGATCAAGCCAGAGATTCTCTTCGAATGATAACGGTAGCTGGAAGACTGCCGCGCCCCTTTTGTTGAATTTGTTCCCTCCACGAGATTTTCTAGACGCTTTCGACTGCTGTAGACAGACCCATATTCCAACACGAGTATATTTATCCAAGGACTGGATAAGATCAATGACCGCTTCTTCCATGCTTGCTGAATCAGGGCTTTCATCTGCATTCTGTAATAATCCTGACAGACCAGCCTCAAGCGTCCCGATGTGTTTGATTAGCCGGTCCATTGCAGCACGCACCTCCCCTTGACGGGCTAGTAGGATTATTGCAGCATCGATAGCCCCACTACTTTCCATCGAAGGAAGTACCGTATCGAGTTTGAGATCTCCAATCTTCAGGATATCTACAAAATCCGTGACATGCGAAGGGTTATATTGACACATTAGTTGAACATAGCGTTCAACAAGGTGAGTTCCAAACTTCGCTGCAAGTTCAGTCTCGCCCGGCCGTTTCCACTCCGGTTCGAATAGGGTGTTGAGATATAAATATTGCCGTGGAGAATCATCTTCTAGGACGCGGAGAAACTCTATATGCAAATCGGGGGCTGTGTCTTGAACAGTTTGAGCAGCTTTTTCCGCATCAATATCGACGATTTTTGCAGCGCGGTCCTTAACTACGGCATGCACATCGCGACGCTGCTTCTTGCTCAGTTTCGAGCTTGGGCGAAGGCAATCACGGATGCAGCCGAAAATTGACTGCTGATCTTCTGGATCTTCAAGATAAGTTAACAGAAGATCCGAAAATTGCTTCTCTGCTTTATAAGTAGACTTTAAAACTCGGTAGAATTGGGCTCTCTTTAACAAGGGAATTAAGGCCTGGATATCGGGCGGGCGATATATTGATAGTAGGTATTCTGCGCTGAGCTGGCAGTCGCCTATCATTTCCGGATTAGGATAGTGACATAACCTCACAAGCACTTGTTGGAGGGTTGATCCTGATAGCAGAGTATACTGAGGGTATTTCGGTAGATTTCGGGCAATAAACATATCAAGATAGATAGTCTCCTCTGGGCCAAAGTTGGAAGATTCCATAATTTCGAGTAAAATACTGATTAAGTATTGGCGGTTAATAGATAGGCCATGTGCCGTGGAATCACCAGAAGCTAGTATTATCGCGCCATTACTTGCTTGATCAGTGGCGTCATTTAAGAAGCTATCCTCAAAGGCTTCGTTAAGCATACTCATAAAACTAGGCGTATCGAATTCAAGGATTTTTCGAAGGTCGGGAAAGGAGTCCTGGGAGGCGGGCTTTTTTGAACTTGAAGTCATAGAAGTTCCCGAGAAAAGAAAATCATAAATCCCAGCTTTTGCCTTGGAAGCTTCGAGATCAGGCATGTCTTCTCCGGTGGGGTATATTCTGCCGGTCAACACATACGACAGATAGGGGAACATTTTCATCGCATGTGAGTGGTCCCTTGCTTCGATATCCGCATTTCCATTGACATTAGGACCCGTGTGTCCGTGAATCATATGGATAAGCTCAATTAGGGGACCAACGTAATCACCAAACGTACGAGTCCACACATATATGAATGCGTCGTATAAATTATATTTCTTGCACAACGATGTAACTTGATCAATATCAATGGTCGATGTATCAAGTAAACAAATTATTTCTTCCAGCCGAGTAGCGGTATGGTTCGTTATATAGTGGGTGATCAATGATTTCACTGCGGTAGGAGGTAGGATTCGAACGCTCCCCTGCACGATGTAGGGCTCAAGGATGTCCAAAAATATACCTTCCGAACCACACTCTTCATACCAGTTATAAACTTCGTTAAATAGAAATTCGTAATCAGACAGGGCGTCGCAAGCTGCAATACAGGAATCAGCAAGTTCCTCGAGCTGACTTGGCTGGAGGCGCTCGTTGGGTGCTTCCTGGTTTCTACCAAATGCGTATCTAACGGATGCTGACATCATTTCTAGCAGCTTCTCTTGTACTAATTGATGGCGCAAATCATCCTCTTCTGGGAGCCCCACGGTGAGCTTCTCAGTATCGCCTCTATAGTAAGACGTTGCAAGTCGAATAGCACCTATGAAGTCGCCACTTTGCATGAGAGCTAGTAACCTGTCAGCCCAATTGGATAGGCTGCCGACTGACATATCATTGACGCCTAGTAGAAATAGTCGTCCTTTATATGCTCTAAAGCTCATGTAGAAAGCATCCGCAATTACTCCATGCATCGATTCGTCTTCCTCATCCAGCTGCTCAGCCAGAGAATGAAGTTGCTTCGAAAATATATCCACATGATAGATGTGCTTATGTATGAGGTCGAAGGAGTCCGTCATTCGCAAAGTGTTGTCCTCCAATATTAGCAGTTGCTGAGTTATTGTCATCACCGCAAGCACGGAACGACTTATCCACTGTACAGCAACAATCGCTTCTTCAGCTCTCCATCTACTTCGCGGTTTAAATTCGAAACCGGGAGGTTTGTCCTTGTCCGCAGGTTCAGTTGATTTCACTTCCGAGACCTCCAACACTGTAAGTACGTTCGACCAACAATAGACTAATTTGGTCTTCGAGGCTTCAGAATCTTTCCCCTTCAGCTTTATGGCTGGAAACCAAGCAAGCGCAGCTGTAAGAGCACTGTGGGCAGCAACCTCCTTCGGCCTAGCAGCTTTATACTGAGTTTGAGCAATGGGGGTCGTTGATACAATCACGAGAAGATACGGCGTGAGCATTGCAACCAGGCCTATTGAGTCCGTTGCTTTTTCAACATTACCTAGGGGTAAGGGAGAAAATGCCAGTACGGAACTTGGTTTTCGAGGTCGGCCGCCGACAACTACCGTATCGGGGTAACGTCCTAAAATACGTGTGGTTCGCACAACTCGGCCAACTGCTCCCATACCTCTACTTGCAAGATGTGAAAATGCCATACCGTGGTCATCAGCGGAGACTAGCGCAGTGTGTCTTGTTCCCAGAAAACCCATGTGAATAACCGCTACCCCTGGTCTATGGCCGTCGGATCGCTTGGAGCCCAGCTGGCCGGCCGATATTGGTGGGATGTGTAGAAATGGGAGCGCGGGCTTCGAAATCTCCCACGTAAAGATATGGCCACTACCATGGCCAACCGCGATTGTAGTGTGGTCAGCGGAGATAGCAAGCGCAGTAACAGGACCAGACTCAACAGCTAAATGCGAAGTCAGTTTGCGCGATCGTTTAAGATGTAGGCGTTAAAAGACAATACCTTTTGTTCCAGGCCCAATGATCGCCTTAAGATTCTGCTGGTAGTCAAACACCATTACCATACCCTTGGCTGTCCCAATGACAATGGCAGTGGAAATTGCAGTACACGTAGGTTGGCCAAAGTTCCGCTTGCCTACTTCCGAAAATGCCTGACCAGTAAGTTTCCTAAGCTTCGTCCATCGAACTACTTCCCACGGTGCTGCAGGGCTTTCTGGTAAATCTGGGGTGCTGGGAGGGATATGACTAGTTGATGAGTTTCGCGAATGATGACCAATTAATGACGGGGATCGTGGCCGCAAGGCGCCCGGAAGCGAAACCGAAAGACGGGATTGAAATCTTCGATCGAACGGCCGATGAGGGCTGGGGCTCAAGTTGGATGGGGAACCACGGAGGCCAAAAGCACTACTTCTCGAAGATAGAATCGAACCCTATGAATGTTAATTCCTGGTCTGGGGACAGAAGTTCCACAAATAAGGTCAAAAATCAACGTACTTGGACAGAGGGAGAGTCATCTGGTATTGACCCAGAATCATCGCCGCTCCCGATTCCCCTGATTCGCAGATGTTGATGTATCGATGACGTCTCGCCAGATCCGTTTTGAAGCGCAGAATCCGACTCCACCGCCGTAAGATCACGACTATCGGCCACGGACAGCGGGTTATCATCGAGAAACACATCCTGGCCAGGCTCTATTTCATATTGCTCCCGCATACCCTCGTTATCGGCCTCCCCATCCGGTGCTACAGGGAGCTGTTCATGGTCGTTATTCTCCAACTGTGGTTCATCCTCTCGAGCCCCATCATCACTCCCCTCAATCCTGGAGCTCATGTGTCGAGTTGTCGAAAGACCATCGCTTCCAGCCTTTATGGTTTCAGAAATCCTACCAGGCTTAGAACGGGAAGTGGAATCGTTGCGGGTTATCGCCAATCTAATAAGGAGCTTCCGGGAAATTAGCAGTGCGCTGTGCGATCGAGTTCGTCCGTGGCAGGGGTCCAACTAGGCAACTGGGTGTAGCTGGGCAATGTGGGCAGTGATACGGTTCGTGTAGCCTCTCGTATAGTTCGGAAACAAAAGGAGTCCCGTTTAGAATGCCACTAGAGTCATTCAAAGAAGCCGAAGCAATCTCCACACCGACAGTAAACCGACAGAGCGTTCGTCGTGAGAATGGTTGGTCGCTGGTCCTAGCGGAGATGCGTCCGGTGTTTATTATTGTGTGGCGGACGTATTTAAATATCTAGCTTGAAGTTTCCAGTCAGCAGCAAATCATCTGATCTCCGCCGCAACCTCAGCGGCAACAAAATCAACTCCCAGTCAGCGTTCATTCCGCTCTCCCGCAAAACCTACCACATCTCTGAATTAGAGATTATGCGTTGGATTACAACTCAAATTTTGGGCTATCAGGGAGATAACACTCGAAATCAAACCCTGAGGGTCTTCAATGCCAAGCACCCACGCTATTGTAAGCATTTTCCCTGCAAACCTAAGGGCCTGAGCTCGATCAATGGATGCTTCAATGTACATGTACATACTATCCAGATTCCTCATAGCTTGATGCTCGATATAACCTGTTGAAAATATGTGTCGGGCACCACTTGGACCACTTGGACCACTTGGACCCCAGGGTCTATCTCGTTCTGTGCACATCACTCCCTCCAACGATCCCAAGGATACTTCAGCTAGCTATCCTAGTCTACATCTCGAACTCATGCGCTGGCGGTTCGTGACCGCCTCGAGATCGAGGCTAAGTAATTTATACGTCAGTATATTGGGAAAAGCTGGTCTTAGGAAACATTGACAATATCCGCACTGTCCATGATGTTAAACCCGCCTCGGTCGGATGGGATCTGATATGATATCAGGGTGGCCTATATATCTATGAGCTTAAGGGACAGGCAGTCCCAACACAGCTGCTGCCGCCGCTGTTGGATGCGGCGGATAAAAAGTGTGTCGTTGTTCGTGCTGAAGGAGCGACAATCCTCGCAGTATTATTCCCTTTCCCTACCATGACAATTGCTGGACCATGGGCTCCTTCCTAGCCATGGTGTGCACATGTCTATCATCTATCTATCTCCTCAGAAGATAGTGCTCTATGTTTGATCTGGTACGTTATGGATGCCTACAGCTATAGCGTCTATATATGATAGCTATACATAGCCTTCATATATACATTTCGCACACTCGTTTTCACCTACAGCTACTTCCACTGAAATTGCCAGCGGAGGTTTCTTTACAGGACACATCCCAGCAGAGAAACTGTGGATATTAGAACGCTCGCTAAATACCCGCTACCGTATCCTGCAAAAATGCTCATACTCTTTCATGCGCTACTGACGCTCTTTCTGCCACTAGGCGTATTCGCCCAAACTGAATGCAATGGACGCGCGGATTATTGTGACCGTCGCTACTCAGAATTATCGTTCGTCGGGGCTCATAACTCACCGTTTGTGGGCTTCCTCCCGCAGCACAACCAGGAGATATCAGTAGTCAGCCAATTAAACCTGGGTGTACGGTATTTGCAGGGCCAAACTCACCTGAATGCGAGAGGCAAATTGCGCATGTGTCACACTTCGTGCTTTCTAGAAAACGCAGGCGGCCTCGATACATTTCTTCGCAAGGTGAAGGGTTGGCTCGATGACAATCCGGACGAAGTGGTCACGCTCCTCATTACCAACGGAGACAGGTTGGACATCTCCCGATTTGACGAATCTTTCAGGAATAGTGGCATTGTGCCATATGCCTTTGTTCCCTCGTCATCTCCGCATAAACTTCCCCTGGATGAATGGCCAACTTTACAACAGATGATACAATCTGACAAACGCCTTGTCGTATTCTTAGGTTGGTATTGGTTGTGTCTCATTACCCCTCGGTACTACTTTGGGTGAAAAAACATCAGGGTGCTAATTTGCTCGTGGGTGGTTTAATAGATTATGGGGCCGATATGAGGAGGGTGCCTTACATTCTCGACGAATTCTCATACTATTGGGAAACGCCCTTCGACACCACCGATCCGCTCTTTTTGCAGTGCAAAATTGATCGCCCACCTAACGCGAACCCGGACGATAGGATGTATATCGTGAACCACTATCTGGATATAGAAAAGGTCGGCGTTTTGTTTCCTGACCGGTTGTCAGCACCAAGAACCAACGCTCCGACTGGGAAAGGAAGTATCGGGGCGCAAGTTGAGCTGTGCACATCAATCCACGGTCACAAGCCTAACGTCGTTCTTGTTGACTTTCTCAATCAAGGTGATGTACTTCGAGCGCAGGATATGATGAATATAGTTTAGGGTATCCCGTGGTTGTCGGTTGTCTTGGTTGATTCTTATGTTTCTCCTATACTGTTCCGTGTCTGGTGGATCGGATATCCATCGATTTGCAGTGGTAAAAGTTACTTTCGGCTTCGGAGCCTCGTTGCAAATGTTTGGGTTAACAGGAGATATCGGTCTAGGCATTCTTCCAAGGTTATTCTGAGTTGTCCCTTTCCGGTCCTTATTCATATTATTAGTTAAAAAATGCTAGCTCCGCGTTTGACATGCTGGCCGGTTGCCTCAAAGGAATAACCCATGTAAATTCATCACACCTTTAGGGATGTACTCCTTGTGCGGCGAGCCATTCATATTTGGCTACCCTAAAAGCACTCCTTGGTACCCAAATCATGCTTGGTATACAACTCTTCAGGCCATTATAAACGCATCTGTAACTCAATAAAACTGGCATAACTCTTCAAACTAGACGGCCAGCTTGGTTGGAGAAATTTAAAGAGAAAGTTAGCAACCAAGCACTCCAATCCCCGATCAGAAAACCCCGTAAACTAAAATCAATGTTGTGCCCAACGGACAGAAACCAATGGTGCTGTACTGCTTTGCTTGAATGATTAATCGCTTCCAATGCAACAGCTCGCAAACGCAATCATGGCTCTGCGTTTCTGACCAACGCCGCGTCATTGCAGCAAGCAAGCAATTGATTGGTTATATTATCGTGGGTTGACATGGTCTGCACTAGGTGCGGCCAAATTGATTTTAAATGGTTTTTTAACGTAACGATTTCACCACGACCTCGCGCATTTAATCACACGATATGATATAAAACTTTATTTAATAGCCTCTGAAGTTATATGATTACCAATGAGGAAGTCTATGTTGGGGTGCTATTTTAATTGGTGTTCTACTCTATACAAACGGCCTCCCCTCCAACACTGGCGCGAAAGGATCTCTTGCCGCATCCCTCAAGGTAACGAAGTATTTAACCCCCTGCTAGTTGCCCTTGTCTCAGGATGCTGAACTTGGCTGTAGGCGGCCCGAAGCAGCTGCCTGAGATAAAGGTCCGGGCTTCCGGAAGGGATAAAATAAGGTAATATCAATAATAAAGGATGAACCATCCACTTCTCTTCGTGCCTGAGTTTGTTTATTTTAGGGAGATGGAAGTGACTGGGAAGAAGTGTTAGGCGCGGCTATATTTTCATATTTTCATATTTTCGGGCTGATTGGAGAGCTTCCTAATTCATCCTTCTCCTCCTCTCACATTCTTCACGATAAATACATATACACATCCAATCATACACCATTCGTTGTTCCAGATGATACGTCACGATGGAGAGGCTCATCATCCACTAGGTGCCGGATCATATTATTATTTCAAGAAGCACCTGATCAAATATCTGAACGACCAATGCTCCCGCCCAACTATCGCTGTCCACATTGGCGCCCAGTCAAACTGAAGTCCACACATCGGCAACATAACCACCTTCGCTGTGGGATTCACCGTTGCTACTACCCTACAGAAGAAATTGAAGCGTGAAGTGAGGGCCAAATTCGTGCAGGTTGATAGCGCTCCGTCTCCGGGGCAGGAGAATAGATATCAATGGAATCGTATATCAAAAGAGTCTCCGGCACACGGGTGATTTTGAGGCAACAAAAACGCCCTTTGTGAAGATGCTAGACCGGCTGTCGGATATCTCTGGCTCTCAAATGTTGCATTTCCCGTACTCCGCACTATCGTGGCCCAGCATGAAGTTCTCGGTCCGCATATTGTCCCCAGATAGAGACAAGCTGGTTATTCGAGCATCATGTCCGCCAGGGCAAGCACGGCGTTTGCTTATCTCAGCGGACTCAGACCCATCGCCAGAGGAATAGATTTGGTAACTTTAGTTTTGATCAATTTGGTTTAGCTTATTGTCTATTTGGGATTAGCTTTGGAGAATTCTTCTGTAGGATAGTTGAAGGTTGTATTGATAGATCTATCTACAAAGAGCTTAATATAGTGGTTGGTCACGTGATCTGGGGAGATCGCCAAAGCCAATAGCCGCAACGGCCGTAACGGCCAACATCTTCTGCGCAGCGTCTGAGGTGTAGGCTACTGGCAAAAGAGCTCAGTCACCACCAGCGCACTGCTGGTAGAAGGGCCGATCAACCCCCGGGACCCCCAACATGGAGCTACTACACAAACCCTAACCCACGTGACCCACACACATAATTTAGCTTCCACTAGTTAGCTGCTAGTTAGTTAGATAACAACAACCAACCACGTTCAACCTCTCTCACATTGGAGCACATCACGTGATATAACCTCCTGTTGGTGATTACTGGATAGATCAACATACACAACAACGTTATCCTCCAAGACCTCCTCTTCAGATCTATCGAATTCAAGACGGCTCTGCGCAGTCTAAGACGTTCAGATCTGCAGTCAAGATCCAGACAAGTCCTGGATCATGTGGACCGGATCGGACTACGCAGGATCCTACCAAGAACAGTTTACTTGGCGGCTCCTCGAGTGTCCTGGAAAGCTCCGATTATTTGTTTATTCTCCCCTAGTTCTGGACTCGTACGGAGGTAAGCTCTCGAAGAGTTTGTACGTTAGGAAAGGTGATATAAGTATTTATGCGATGCTGGTCGTAGGTACATTTTGGATGCGGACACGTTTATGAATACCGAAGGCGCGGCGCACTTAATGTACTCTGGGAGGAAGTCCGCGGTTGGATGGAGGAGCCAAAAAAGCTCTTTAGGAACTATTCCATTGATTATATCGATAAGCAACCGCTATCTCGGGGGATGCAGCTAGTCGAAGCGACCAATTAAGCTTAGCGACGTATTAGATATTAATTCGATCCATATCCTTCATTAAAATGCATGCGTGACGTGTTTAAAACGTACTTGTCTCTATCCTGTGACGAATTCAACAAACATCGGATTGGGACATGGTTGATCCGGCCATCAGCCCATAAAGTCCATTAATCCTCTAGCCTTGGCCTTTCACGCCCGAATAGCTGAATAATCTGGTGATTTTAGGAGCTGGGCGCTTCTTTGGATTCCTCCGGGAGAACATAGTCCTTCATCTCTCCTTCCACAGGGGTCTCTTGCGGCGCCCTCGAGATTATATGCTCCTGTGTGTCCATCGGACAGCTCTCCAGGAGCGCGAGGGGTACACAACAATACTTCTGCGGCGGACCCTTTAGAAGGCCATTCGAGATAGCCAGCTTCAGACTGATGGGTTGCTTCAGCCTCCACAGATCCAGGATTTCGTAGGCGTATTTCGAGACCTTTTTGCCCGCATTGAAGTCTGCATTGCCAATTCCGCCATCCTCCGGGACTTGGCAGGGCACCTTGCCGCGAGAGATGTGTGCGACATACTCAATGCGCGAGATGGGGCGGGTGGGTGGTGTAGAACCAGACAGATGCGGCGGCCGCTCAACGGCAAGAGGTAGCGGCGGTACTCGTGGTTCTTGGCGCGGGTCGCGATGATATCTATGTGTTCGGGCTTAATGCTCATGAATACGTCTTTATTTCCCGTCCTGATGGTTTGGTCTTTGCACTGTGGTGGCTTCTCTTTTCTTCTCCGTTATCGGAGGCAACCCGCGCGCGACGAGAAATTTCTGATAGAGCTGTTGTGGAGATGAGGCTTTGATATTTAGGTAATTAACTGGGATAGGATGGATGGGGACACATCAACAACCTTCAACCACCAAGAATATCAAATATCCAGACAGGTCCGGGATAACTATCTCAAATCGAAATGGAAATCCAACCAGCTCCGTGAATAGATGAGAAGTGCGCACGGAGGACTCTGCCCACCCAATCCAACGTTGATGATGATTCGTTTCTCAGTGCAGGGGACAGCCAATTATTGCCGTGTGCTTCACCACCTGCACCGCCTGAGATAACTCCCACCAACCAACACCCTGAAACTGTCCACGCCGTTCCAAATAACCCTGGCGTGGGCCGACTTAGAGCTCATGGTAGGATGAAGAGGCCGCGAACTCGGGATCTCTAACAGGATGGCAATATCAAGCAGACACACACCGCACATGCTCTTTGCATTCACCTATTAGCGTAGCTGTGAGCAGTCTTCAGACGGGGCCAGCAGTGAACAATCAAGTTAGTTAGTTACACATAGTTACTCCGTTCTGTAGTTACATTACCTAGTGAGTTACTAGTAAGTTGACTGGCTAACAAAGAAAAATGAGCCGTGGGTTCTTTTTCTTCCCGCTTTCTTTTCTTTTCTTTATTTCTTTTGTTGATCTTCTTCTGCCCCGCCAGATCTCCCTCTACAGAACGTGGGCTTGCATTAGGGAGGTTCACGCTGTACGCCGCGTGGGAGAAAGTTCGGTTGGTTTAAGTTAAGCCTCTGCTAGTGGAAGCTTCGCGGTGGTGGGCACAAATAAGAAGGTCAAGATCTCCGAGATCTAACCAAGTTAGATTAGTGTTCTTAGTTTCAAACTGCTACTTAGCTTGTTGTTTGGTTGAAAGTTTTTCCATTATCTAGAAACATCCAGTAACAATATCTATAGAAGAGCGTACAATCAAGTTGAGCAGATAAATTTGATTTCTAAATCTCTCTCTACTTATCATAGCAGACTTAGATTCTGTTCTACTTGATTGTAGTAAATTCAAGTAAATTCAGCATGACATCAAGACTATTTCAGTAAGATTATATGCTCAGAAACAATTCTAACCAGTCTGAGAAGAAATGATTTATATTTTAGAAGATTTTGAGATTTTTCAAAAATTGGTATTTTACTCAATTTCAAATTTCAATTATTATACATCTTTGAGATTTCTGAATAATCAGAGATTGTAGTTAAAGAGAGGAAGAATAAAAATATATATAATTTTTATATTAAATGGATCAATATTTAACACTTTTTTCTTCTTGAAATCAAGAAAATTTCGTATTTTAAAAAAGAGTGTTTCAACTTTTTGATATAACTTATATAAAATTCTACAGCTACTTCCTCAAGATACATTAAGATAAGTTTTCTAGTCACTATATAATTATTAAATTGCACTATCTGAAGAGCTGGTAAACTCAAATCTTAGTGCATTATGAACAGATATAAGTATACTTTAATAATTCACTAGATATTCTTGACTCTATGAGAGTCATTAATGAAATTTACATATGTGTAAAAAAGTACAGCTGCATCAACTCATTTATTTCAATTACGTGCAACTTACATGAAGATTATGAAGCTCATACAGAAGCTATCATGAGTGTCTCGACTCATAGTTACGAGCTGCCACCAAGTCTCTTACCACCTAGGCCGAAAAGACTTATATAACAACGACTGGCCTGGTTCCTTGCCAATTCTTATAGCGGTGACTCGCCTGCACCTGACCCTGGGGACTAGGTACCGTTACAATGAGAGCCCCAGCAAATTTTAAAAAGTGGGCTTTATGCGAGCTAGTTACTCCGGACGAACCAAGATAAAATCTGTCTAATGATAGATAGGTTTTGGTGACAATCATTCTAAGGAATGTATGGGACCCAAGATCAAATGAGACGAAACATGAAAATACCTGGTTCCAGCAGCCAAGTCTACTAAGTTACTCAAAGGAAGTTACTCCAAGATCGAGTATAGAGCAAATTCATTCTCATGTTACTAATAAACAGGAATTGTTTCTTCTCTGACAATGCATAGGATAAATTAAGAATGTTCCCAAGTTAATTTGGCTTATTAACTACCTATTTGATACTAGACTGACTAATCATCGTTTCAGTGTTAACTTAACTACAGCGTAGGTAAAAGTAACACCGCAATATTTTCCCAGCAGCAACTGAGCTTGCTGAGACAGCCTGAGTGAGATAGGCCTTGCACGGGAACAATGCCATACCATGCATGCCATGAGGAGTATATCGGGGTATATCGACATTCCCCAAGGAACTAACCCCCTCTCCATCCCGCGCAAGAATTATTGGGTATAGATGTAGAAACATATAAAAGACAAAACCATCCCCTGCCTCCTCGCTCTCCCCCCTTTTTTTCCTTCCCCCTATTCCTCCATAGTAGACAGTAGTAGTAAATCACCCCACCACCACCACCAACAACAATAAGAAAAAAGTCAAGATGGTCCCTCACACTGTCTTCCTCCTTCTCGCAGCCCTCACAGCCCTCACCACATCCTCCACCATCCCCCTCCATAAACGCGATCCCCCCAACATCCCCAGCCCACCTGAAGCCAGCCGCCTCCTCGAGTTAATGGTCGTCTCCCCGCAGGGGCCCCAGACTGGCTACAGCCGCACTAAATTTCCGCACTGGATCACCATCAATGGCCCCTGCAACACCCGCGAGACGGTGTTAAAGCGCGACGGCATGAACGTAACAGTCGGCAAGAACTGCTCCCCAAAATCGGGGTCGTGGTATAGTACCTATGACGGCGTGACGTTGACGAGCTCCAGCAATGTGGACATCGACCATGTGGTGCCGCTTAGTGATGCGTGGAAGAGCGGGGCGTCGGGGTGGACGAGGGAGCGGAGGCGGGACTTTGCGAATGATATGGAGAATCCGCAGTTGATTTCTGTTCAGGGCAAGGTTGGTTTTTTTTTTTTTTTTTTTTTTTTTTTTTTGAGGGGGGGAGGGAATTATTGACCCTTCTAACCCTGCAAAACCAACAGGTCAACAAAGAAAAGGGCGACAAAGGACCAGATAAATGGAAACCCCCTCTTCGTAAGTTTGCTTTCACTCACACCGCGAGCCCTCCCCTCCTCCTCCTTTTAACCATGCTAACCCAACCCCAGCGACCTACCACTGCACATACGCCTGCATGTGGGTCAAAGTCAAATCCGCCTACAATTTGACAATCACCGATCCTGAAAAGCAAGCGTTGATGGATATGCTGGGGACTTGCTGAGGGGGACATATATATATATTAAACAGGGGACCGAGGGGTTCGAGAGACTTAGTTCTCTGTATATCGTAAAAGGTTCACGGAGAAGGAGATGAGAAGAAGGGGGGGTTGCTTGCTTGGTTTATATAGCATAAAGCTTATTTATTCTCAAGCTTTAATTGTTTATTTTCCCTGACTTCTATTCCGTTATTAGCACTAACACACCCAGAGGTAATACAGAACAGAAGGAAGAAATGTGAAAAAAGAGAGCAGAAGAGCAAAAGTGGATTAAGTATCAACCATCCATCGTCCTGGCCACCAAACCCACCACAAGCAGAAAAGAGGAGGGAAGAGAAGAAAAGAAAAGAGAAGAAGAGAAAAGCAGGAAATCATCTCTTTCCAAATACTTACTACTCATAATGATAACAAATCTATGATATCCATCCCCCCATTATATCCAGCTAGACCAAGATAACACCTTAAAACAGAAAAAGGAAAAAAGAAGGGAAAAAATAAAATTGCCTGTCCTCCTCCTTAGAGAAGGGAAGGAAGGTTAACGTAATGAGAAGATTATTTTGCTGTCCACATTACAAGTGTGGCTCGCTCAGACATAAGTATAAGCCACTAGAAAGAAGAGAGTTGATTATTCCTAAAAACCCAAAGTAGAGGAAGGAAAGAAAAAAAAAAAAAAAAGGAGGGGGGGGGGGGGGCAAATAATGCCTAGCGAGTTAACACCATGCAATAAATGGAATAAAATAAGAGGAATAATAGGGAATTTTAACCCAAATGCATATCACATACAGAGACACACGAACGAGTCTGATAACATTATTATGATAGTAGGTTCTTCAGCGACGGGCTCGCGCTAGCCCCAGATCCAGCTCCGCTCGTTGGTACATTCGTGTTATGAAAACGTCCGGAACTACTAGGCCTCGCAGATCCATTGGCCGATGGTGAAATGTTTTCATCTCCAGCTGCAGGGGTGGCCGGGCGCGGTGAGTCAAGGCTATGGCGCGTCGATGAGGGCGACTGATGGCCTGGTGCAATGGGCCGGTCGACTGAGAACATGCGAGAATTTGGCAGGGAGGGTGTTTAATGTATGTGGCGGAGAGAAATAAGGGGGTCGGTGAAGTGGGGTTGTTAAGGGGCGGCTGCGTTGTACGGCCGATTTGAGGGGGCGGAGGGAGTTGGCTGGTGGGGTTGTGGAGGCCATGCACATTTGGTGCGGTAAGGGGACCGGGCCATATGGACTCTGGTGAGCGGAGTATGAATGCGGAGGTGGAGGTGGAACGCCGTTTCCATAGTGCTGTTGCGGAGGAGGGGCGTGCGGATGACCTTGGTGGTGGGGTGGGAGCGAAGGGTGGTAGCCGTTCAAATGTTGCGGAGGTTGGGGGGGAGGGCCGGCATGGAAATTTCGTGGTCCAAGTGGTTGAAGGCCGCTGGGTGGAGGACCACCGGGCGGCATGCCATTGCGCATGAGCTGTGGCCCATAATCTCCTGGCCGTTGTTCGTACTCCGGACGCCAATCTGGAGTGCCGTGGCTGTGCATCTGTACGATTGGAGGCATAGGTAGAGTTGGGGGGTGCGGTGTCGGGTGGGCGTGTGGTGATGGCGAATACTGGTGGTGAGGGAACTCAGAAATACGGGCAGCAGGTAGGCTCGGATCCCGCTTAGCGCTGTATGGGGAAGGACGAACTTCTGACTCCACCGGTGATATCGATTGCTTCCTAACGTGGCATTTATGGCATTCGTGTAGTGCTCTAGGTCTTGGGAAACTTCGTGGAGCGTCTTGGGTAGATGGAATTTGGCGGTCTGCGTCCACCATAAGGACATCCCCATTGATCATAGGAATGGGCGGCAACTTTTCCACATGACCAGATGGTGCTTGAAAAGGCGAGCTGGCGGTTGGGGTTGCGTGGGAATACGCCGAACCAGGACCATCCTTCGGGGCAACACCGTTCATCATAAGGCGATTTTCACCCCTAGCCGCGGAGAATTCCAAAGACGACTCGACCGTCCACCACTTCGGGCTGAACGTTGAATTGCAATTGAAACACTTTTTGTTGTGGTCGGAGTTTACAGCATCGCCATTGACCAGACCAGTGGAGCTGCTTCCATGGATGGGTTCTGTTGACAGCCTTGAAGCGACATGGCTGTTATCCTTGCTGTTGTGGTGTGGGGTAGTTCCATTGACGGAAACTCGTCGGTTAGGCGGGTGGAAACCATTCTGAATCGACACTCCAACGGATTGTTGGACATGCGCAGCTTTCCGGACAGTACCCGTGAGTGTGAGGTCGGCTTGCTTGGAAGTCCGGCAATAGAGTTGTAGCGCATTCAACCCCTCAACCTCACTAGGCTCGCTCATTTCATGGACAATAGTGGAAATCGGATGCTGAGGACACCAAATAGCAGGCGTAGCCGCACCCACCTCGTCGCCCAATTTCATCGTGTTGACAGTATCCCTTCGGGTGCTCTTGACTGGGGTAATGTCGAAACCGAAAGTGTAACCCGCTTGACGAGCACATCCCACATGAAACCGTGCATTGCAAGTCGTGTTATGGCAGGAAACGCAGGCGCCGTGTCGCGTCTTGCAGATTTTGCAATTATCTTGGAACCTTTCAGCAGGGATCAGCCCAAACCCTTCAGCAGGTTCCAGCTCCTTTGCATTTCCAAATTTGATTTCAGGCACCCAGACTGCACAGGTAACATGAACCCAATTGTTACCCGCAGTTCTTTTGAGCGGCTCGCGCGGACCCGTTGGTTTTCCAGCCTCCTTTTGCCGTATTTTATAGAGCTTGCTAGCCTCGGCAACCATTTCTTTCTCCAGACGCTCCTTTTCACGCTCCCGGTCTGTTTTCTTCTTGTGCGAAACCTTGGGCGGCTCCATCAACTCATGCTCAGTATACGTAACTGGGCATAAAACGCATTCATACGACGTTGAAATCGCGGGGTTCCTGTCATTCGAGCACATATCGCAGAACCATTTTGACGAGTTCCATGAAGGGCTTACACCATAGCAGGCTCGATGAACAGTCAAACGGCAGTCGCGACAGGACAGATGCTGATCGCCCATGGGATCCATTTTGTCGCATACTGCACATGGAAGAGTTTTCACCCTAGGTGGCTCTGGGGCAATTGGAGGGGGCTCAGCGGGCTTATCAACCACCTTCTTTCTCGGAGCAGGAGCGGGTTCGGCTGGGGTACTAGTTCCAGGAGCGGAACCATTCTGATCCGATGACTTGACCTTCTTCTTAGGTGGTTCCGACGGAGGGGGTGGTGCAACCACTTCGGCTGTGAGGGAAATTCCTAACGAGGTGGCTATTGTTGCAGTAGTGCTATTGATTTTGACATCAGTCTCAGACGAGGTGAGAAGCTGAATGAGTAGCTCCTCCTCATAGCGCCGGCGCCATGACTTGTTTCCCCCTTGACCAATCTTCTTCACAACTTCGTCAGCATCTTCCCACTGGATACCATACTTTCTCCAGAGAGTAGCACATCGTTGACAAATCGCAACAGTGAGACTTTGAACTGCTTTGTCTCGTTTCGGGTCTGTTGAAACGGCAGTACCAGGAGGAGTTCCAGGAGCCCGCCTCCATTGTCTTGACGACCTCGTCGAACAGAATTTGCATGTAAAACCCCTTTTTTTGTCCTTTGCCTTGTCATTATCAAATGCCGAATCGTCATAATCATCTGCGACGTCGTCAACCAGTTTTACCGCACTATCCGCTTGTTTCGCTGCTTTCCTCCCCCTTCGCCCGTCGAAATTGCCCCAAATTTGACGACCTTTCGGAGTCTTTTTCCACATGTAGTAATATCGAACAATGTGACGATGTGGGACAGTCCCGACATGTTTTGTCACATTCCGGAGCTCGGACCCGTATAAAGCTACCCCGCTTTCAAACGCCTTAACCTCTTCTGGGCGGAGATGTGGCTCCTTGAGATCTGCATACTTGTTGACTTGTTTTAGTCTTGTCAGTGCAGCTTGCACATTAAAATTCTCTGCGTAAAGAAGCTCGAGTGCCTTGTCCAGGAAATTTGTAGAATATCTCTCAACTTTGAGAGAAGGGGCGATCTCTTTGGCTTTGGCCATATACTCGTCGATGAATTTCTCGCGATCTGCATCACTTATGGAAGACCCTGGAGCGTCATCTTCACCGCGAGAGGGAAGTTGCGAAGCGTCAGGCATCTTAACAAGCAGCTCTGCGGTGCGGATCTGTTTGCCGTTCACAGTAACTGGCGCGTCTTCTCCGCGAGGAATATAGCCCACAGGTTCATCTTGGACCCACTTCGGTCGCTTAGCTCGTTCAGCTTTCTCAGCTTCCATCGCAGCAACAGCTTCCCTGGAAAGCTTAAGATCCTTCTTATTGGCAGACTTGACGTTCCTCTTTTTCGGTTCGGGAGCTTTGACATATTGAACTGGGTGGCCATACCATGGGATAACGTTCGCTTGGTGGCGGGGCCCTATTCGAGAGCTTGCTCGGGGATATATCCTGTCGTCATAGTCCAAAGCGTCTTCCACTCGACAATGTATTCCCAAATACCTAAAAGGCCATAGCTTTGCCTGGGCAATCTGCTCACTGGTGGCAGGTCGAACTACATCCGGGAGAGCAGGTGTGCTTCGTTGCGTGGCTTCCGCTAGAGCGGTGGGATCTTCTTCTTCCTCCTCACAGGGCTCTACTTCAGTCTCGGCCGACACTTCTCCAATAATGGGGGTGTTCCTTGCCTCCAGCTTTCGTTCTTGGGCGCGACTGCATGCGGCGCAAGCCCAAGCGAACCCGCGCGCTGGTTTCTTTTGCAGCACAGGCCGAACACAGTACATGTGATATGTACTATGACAAACAGCACAATCCACAGAATCCGTACTAGTAATCGTATTAGTGAGCCGGCCAAAGTAGGATAATAATAAAACAAAAATAATAATAATAATAATAATAAGTGAGAAGGGATTTCTGGCTACATACTTTGCGGCATACAAACTACACTTTTTGCAGGTTTTAACTGCACTGGTCAAATCCTTTCTCCGGCCTACCTCAACCAACACGTACTTCCACCGCTCATCCAAAACTTTCTTGACATGTTGTGGTACATTTATGACCTTACTCGTTGGGATAACGTCATAATATCGCTGGATGTAGCGATCATACATCTTCTCAAACCAAAAGCAATCCTTGGATTTTCTGTAGTCATCCATATTTGTGATTTCTGACTGGTGTTTGATATGGCATTTACCGCGAAGTGATGACAATGGACATGTATCGGAGTGCATTGAAGCAAAGACGACGCGCGGATCGGAAACGTTGCGATGGATGTCGCGAGGGCGATAGTACCAATTGACCCTTATGCTCTCGATGGGTCCGTCAGGGTTATCTTTGGACGGCAGGAATTCCATAATGCGAGCAAGGTAGTAGGGTTCGCCGGGCGGCTCGCAGACCAGATACACATGGTCTAGCACGGAGGGATTAGAGAAGACCAAGTTAGATAGTCACGGCAAATAAGTGGGGAAAAGAAATTTACTATAATTCGCATATTAAGGATGTAAGGCGTCATATCGCAAGCTTACTTACCATTTAGACTAAGAATAGTGCCATCGTCTGCTTTCAGCTTTCCCTGGTGTAAATATGCCTTACAATTATTGAAGGTCAACATGTTCTGCCCATGCGCTTTCTGGTATTCGGGCGATGTGTTTGCGGGCGCGATGAATTTCTTGGTGGATGAGAGGGAGATGGTGTTTGGCGTGGAGGAAGCAGGAGTAGATTGGTGTGAGCCCGGCTGTTTTCGTTTCTTTGACGCTGTGGAACTATTGCTACTGAGATTGGCAGAAAATGACGACGTTCCGGGGATAGGTTCTTTCGTTTGCGGAGCAGAACTCGAGCTATTATTCGTAGTCGCCTGTCTTCGCGTGCTTATCCCGGTCGCCTTGTCATTGTCTGTGCTTGGGGATGTGGCGCCGTGGTTTGCGTTGGAGGCTCTCTTGGAACCGCCAGACCGCGACATTGAAGCAACAAGTTCGTAATCAGCATCAATGTCGCGATCCTCCGCATAGTTCGGTCGAGCGCCACCAACTCGATTTCTAGAACGAGTACCATAGGGAACGGCGCCAGTCGCTGAGGGAGTGGTGATGTTCTGGGGTACCGTGTCTGAGGTTGGAGAGGACGCAGAAGATGTAGTGGCCGTCATTGGCTGGGACTGCAGACCATTTACGACCGGGTTAGATTTGGGAGCTGTCGAGTCAACGATCCCGTTTCGCGAAGAAGCATTTTCGGTAGACAACTGGTCGGAGGCCTTGGTGGAGGGGGAACGGTTCCTGTCCGGAGTCGCAGCGGCCGACTGCGACGAGGACATTGTGAAAAATCAGGCGCAACCTGGCGAAAACCGCTTGGCGTAGTGATACATCCACAGCAATTTTGGGGGGGGGGGGGGGGACTGTTGGGTAGAGTGGAGGTTAGTTAAGGTTAAGATTGGCGGGTGTGAGTATTAGTGGCGGAAACGATGATGGAATGGATGGTGATGGTGGTGTGGTGCGTGTTGTAGTGTAGTGTGGTGGGTGGTGTTTAATAAGAGTGGTGATAAGAATAGTGATTGGAGTTCACCCAGCAAGAGAACGAACACACACAAAAAAAAAAAAAAAAAGAAAAAGTTCTGAAGTGGACGTGGGAATGTATCCATGGATATGACGGCCGCACGGCAAAAGTAGAGCTGCGACAAACAGACTTTGGCGGCAATGGCAGTGGCTATTTCATGGATGGGAGGATGGAGAGGAGGAGGATGCAGGGCGGAGAACACCAGGAACACCAGGAACACACAGGAGCATACAAAGAAGCAGCACAGGAGCAGCTATGAAACAGGCTCGGGGATCAGGGTCAGGATGATGAAGAGGGGAGGGGAGGGGAAGGGAAGGGAAGGGGGGGGTTTTGGTGTCCAAAAGAAACAAAAGAAAAAAGAAAAAAAGTAAAAAAAAAAAAGAAATGAAACCGAAAGAGAGGGCAAATGAGAACGGGAACGGGACCTAGGCTAGGTAGATAGATGCAGGAAAGATTTCGGGCTTAGCGGCTGGGGGGGGGGGGGGGGGGGGGAGGGTTTTTTTTGGGGGGGGAAAACAAAAACCCTAAATAAAATTTTACCTATTCGAAAGGGGGGGCAAAAAGCCCCCCCCCTTGGTCTTCCAAAAATCCCCCCCCC